>NC_092862.1:119837044-119841566 GCF_032062135.1 Pyxicephalus adspersus
GCAGCCATAAGATCCCTAGCTATACGATCTGCAGCCATAAGATCCCCAGATATAGGGTCGGCAGCCATAAGATCCCCAGCTATATGATCTGCAGTCATAAGATCCCCAGCTATACGATCTGCAGATATAGGATCTACAGCCAGAGGATGATTTATATATCCATCAATGATATCCACATGTAAGATCTCTAGCTAAAGGATCTCCAGATATAGGATCTGCAGCCATAAGATCCCCAGCTATATGATCTGCAGCCATATGATCTCCAGCTATACGATCTGCATCCAAATAATCTCCACATGTAAGATCCCCAGCTATAGGATTTCCAGATATAGGATCTACAGCCAGAAAATGATAATGTATAGAAAATTTATGAAAATTTGTATGAAATTTATAAATAATGTCTCTAGATGTAAAATCTGCCATTATGGGAGCTGCAGCCATAGGATCTCTAGCTCTACACTCTCGGGATATAAGATCTACAGCCAGAGGATGATTATTTATAGGATCTCCAGATATAGGATCTACACCCATAAATGATAATTTATAAGATATTTATAAATAATATCTCTAGCTTTAAAATCTGCAGTTATGGGATCTGCCGCCATAAGATCTCTAGCTATATTATCTACAACTATAAGGTCTCTAGCTCTAGGAGAGGGGTCAGCAAACTTTTTGGACTAGTAGGCCATTTCAGGAGGTGAAGAAGGCACATGAGGCCAGAAGAAACAAGGAAAGGTTTTATTTTTTAGAAATACAGTACGATCAATGGGAAACATTTAGTATGGGTTTCCCAACCTATAAGTATGTTTAGGCTTATTAGGATTGAGTAAATTAGTATTGAGATTGCGTAAATAAATATTTTTAGATACACGAGGTATAGAGTACCAACACCTGTGGGGAATTAAACCCAATGGGGCTAGTGAGTGATGATAATAGGGGTTAATAATACGTATACTTATTATTTATTTACTTATAATATACCTATTATCTATCAAATGGAAGGTTGGGGCTTACTTGTGGAATCCAGATTCCTTCTGAAACCGTTTTTTCT
This sequence comes from Pyxicephalus adspersus, assembly GCF_032062135.1. Taxonomy (NCBI): domain Eukaryota; kingdom Metazoa; phylum Chordata; class Amphibia; order Anura; family Pyxicephalidae; genus Pyxicephalus; species Pyxicephalus adspersus. Next base: position 119,838,096 of record NC_092862.1, read on the forward strand.
AGTTGCTGAAGGGAGACGATTGGATAGCATGAGTGACGGCTACCGGCGAGCCCTGACTACCAGCAGCGGATTAGGCCAGGTCCACCTGTAAAAAACTAGGGGGCCTTAGCCCGGAATCTGGCCTAAAGGCCATAGTTTGCTGACCTCGGCTCTAGGATCTTCAGGTATTGGATCAGCAGTTATAGGATCTACAGCCAAAGGATGATATTGATGGGATCTACATTTACAAAATCTCTAGCTATAAGATTTTTTGCTGTAACTGCTACAGTTATTGGATCTGCACCCATAAGATCACATTGCTGTGTACATTACATATTCAATTTATTGATATATAAATTATTACAGAGCTGATTATTGTGTGACCAATATATTGACCACTGCATGCAAGATTTTTTTAAACCCACACACATCATTGTGAATGTAAACATCCTGCGTTTGCAAAAACAGTGGGATGGGAGAGTGGGTTGTGTTCAGAAAGTCAACCCGCCCACCACCCTGATGCTGCAATTCCATAAGGGAGACGTGGTCCGCTGCTTCGGCCTGTGCGCTGACCCCAGCGGGGGGTGGGGGGTGGGCGGACCAGCCAGAGCTACAAACCACCAAATAATTCTTATGCAATGCAAAATAAGAGTGGGCATGTGTGCCCATTCCTGAAAAAAGTGAGGGCACGGTGTTCCCACCGGTACCAGCCCCATTACACCCCTGGAGATCATAAACTTAGGAAAGGACCGGGTGAAGATGACAGCACCCACAAAAGAACAGGGACGGGTGAGTGTATTTTAAAATTGTGATCAGGCAGGTAAGGTTATAATATTGCAGGAGGACCTCCCCCTTCAGCAATAAATGACCTGCCTGGTCTTAGTTTAGTTACCCTTTAGGAATTCTTTGGGCTGAATAAAGAATAAGTCAGACATTATTCAACTAAAAAAACGGACAATTTGATATACCTGGCACACAATGCCAAGACAGGATTCACTTGAGATGATTTATGCTGGGAAGGAAAGAAGTAGACAACAGAGACTAATGTACATAGACAGCAGCATTAGGAAAGGAATGAGTACGGAGCTTCTGGAGCCCAGAGAAACATCTGTCTAAAGGAAGTCTTCATGTGCTAAAATCTATGAAGCCATGAAGAGTCATTAAACAACAATGACTAGGTAAGCTACAGCCAAGAAGACACCATAAATGTAAAGACCTTTCCTTTACTCTAATCGATAACAAAAATATTTTTAATGACCTTTTAGATAAAAAAAAACAGTGCTATGCAAAGTTGTATCCTAATATTGAGGAAAACACATTATATAAGCATATTATTGTAACCGCATTATTTCCACTTGATAAGGAGCCCCATGGGGTTCAGAAAAACAACGGTCATCATCTCCCATATCCTTCGTCTTTTATACTTCACATAATATTATGGTAATAACTAAGCGGCATATAAAAACATGTTTATCTCTCTCTTTTCACACTGTACATTTTTATGTATCTTCGCATTTTCTGCTTCAGAGCTACTGAAAACCAGTGGAATAGTTCACAGGGAAAATAGACTTGTTGTGACAGATTGAAGTCTGGCATCTTTTGTGGCTGTTTAGTGACCTGTGCACAATTTAACAATATGATTCAGCATCTGTTGATTTGGTTGTTATGTTCATAGAGGTTCTGCTCTGCAGTTTAATGGGATGTTTGCCTTATACTGTAAAATATAAATAGCCTCATGGGTTGTGGTCAAGCTGAGCATGTCACTGATGGCACAGCATCATGATGCATTAATGTCATTTAAAGGGCTGTAACAAAAATTTCTATACATATATTTATGGAGCCCATCATAACCTTATATATTTAAAGCTGGGATAAAAAAATAATACTATATGCATGAATATGTTGAAAATACATTGGCCCTGATTTATGAAAGCTCTCCAAGGCTGGAGAGAATACACTTTCAGCAGAGAAGCTGGGTGATCCAGCAAACCTGGAATGGATCTGGTCCAGGGTTCAAAACATTTGCTAGCAAATAGCAAATTATTTTCAAAAATCCATTTTATGTTTTCTGGATCACCCAGCTTCACTTCTGAAAGTGTATTCTCTCCAGCCTTGGAGAGCTTTCATAAATCAGGCCCATTAAGTGTATTTTTATTTGCAATTAGTGTAAATACCTTAATTTGTTTTGGTATCAACTGCTTACATTTCCTTCTTTGGCGTAGCTCAGACTGAATGGGCCTAAATCATTATAGCTCTCCATGGCTGGAGAGGATACACTTTCATCAAGGAAGTTGCGTAATCTAGAAAACTTGAAATGGATTTATTCAAAGTAATTTGCTATTTGCTAAAAAAATGTTTTGAATACTGGACCAGATCAATTCCAGGTTTGCTTGATCACCCAGCTTCACTGATGAAAGTGTATCCTCTCCAGCCTTGGAGAGCTTTAATAAATCAGGCTCATTGAGACAAGGACGGTTCTAGGTGCCAATCAGTTGTGCTGCAGTGCATCTTTCAACAGGAGCAGAGAGATAAGTTCATTGGTCACCTGTTTTTCCTTCACTTTCCAGTAAAAAGCTGCATTACATAAGAGCAGGAAAGTCTAGTTTTCAGGTTTGTTCTGCTTTTTGACAGGGCTGCATAAAAGTCAGGTCTGGAATGAAAGAAATACATTTTTGGCTAGTAAATTAGCCTCCATATATGTATTACTCTTGTGTATGAAGCTCTCTGGAGTTCTGCTTTAAGTTAGAATTGTTATTGAAAATCCATATAAGAAGCACAGGTGCCTTTGGGGTTGTATGATATGCTGTTTACATAGCAAAGTGAATTATATTATTTTTGGTGGCTTAGTAAATCAGATAAGGCTCTGTTGACTTCAACTGTTTAATCAAGGAAAAATCCAATTTTTTAGATTTCCTTCGACATGATTCTTTGCAAATCAGCACATTCACTAAGTTTAGTATATTATCCCTTGCAAGAAGATTTACCTTAGAACATAAATAGCCTAAATCCCTTTATTGAATCACCCCTATGTGTATGCTAATCCTAAGAATTATTAAAGTAGGAAGTTAAGCCCCTGTCACTGAGGTACATCTGTCACTCTATATATTACAAGTTGATTTGGCTAAAACACTGCAAAATAATGACTGCTAATGAGGTACAAGAGACATCTTGCTGATTTGGCCAATAATGCCATTGCTGTTACTGGTGAGTTTTTAGCTCCACATAACCACATCCAGCGGATCCATCCTAAACTCCACAACCAGCGCTCAAACCATTCAGTAATACTTGTCTAACATGTATACACTTCTTCTAGTTCGACAAAACCATTCCACGTGGCATTTAGAGGTAATATGCAGACCATTGTCAGACTGAAAACTCTGGCTGAAAACTTGTGGCTGCCTGACAAAGCAGAGGGCATATAGCCTCGGGCTTTGGCATAAGAATCCCTAAATCAATTATTTGTCAAATACATTTTTAAAGCTTTCATCATTG
>NC_092862.1:119842093-119853983 GCF_032062135.1 Pyxicephalus adspersus
TAACTTCATCACACTTACGGCTCCTAGACTGTTTTAGACCAGAGAAAAATTACCAAGGAGGGGCCTGGCCAAGTCAGTGCTCAAACACTTGTGGCTGAGTTGTCACTGGCTGGTCTAGTTGACTTGTATAAATGTTCTGGACAGGATCTAAGAATATTGAAGTCAGAGGGCAACATAATCCAGAAAATCATTAATGGTGGTCCCCATTTTCCTCTTTTAACAAGTTTACTGTAAAGCTGACTTGTTTACCACTAGATCCTAATTCTACCTTTTTAATATTCATAGTATTATAGGGAAAGACAGTGAAACCAATTTGTCATCTTTAGTTTTCTAAATCTTGATTTTGCAGTTCGTTTCTTTCTATTCTGATACTTCATTTTATTACCAAAATATAAAATCCAATAAACAGAGCCAATGATAGCTCAAATTTTACAGCTAATAACTGCTTGGTAATTAGTACAAATGCTTCAGATTTGTCACCAGATGGTGACAACGCTAATGGGAACAGTGTGATTCATTTATAAAGTATTAGGTGGTAGTTAATTGTTAAAGGAGACAAAAAAGGGTAAAAAAAAGTTAGCTTTACTAATGTCATTTTTTTAGATCAAGTATTTACCTGGTGCCTCTATAGTGTATGTCAGGTAATCCAAAGTACCTTAAAACATGTATATTATTCTTTGTTTCTAATACTCTCTAAATACGCTAAAGCCAATGTGTTAAGGCATTTTATGTCATGTGCGTGGAGTGCACTCACAAAGGTGTGTTTCGACTCTAAGGCTACCTACACACGTGCAATAATTATCATTGGAAACAAAAGAATAACGACCGATTGTTCGATAATTGTTAACAAAACAAGTGCACAACGATGCCTATGAACGAGCAATGTCGCTGGAAACAAATGATCGTCCTTGCGGATCTGATTGGGTTTGCTATCTTTTGTGTGTACGGTCGTTCAGTGATTTGTTGTGCAGTACACTTTCTCCTGTACATGTCACTTCCTGCATCGTTCAAACAATTGTATCTAGTGTGTACATTATTGGTGGATTATATTTAAGAATTGTTGACAATACGATCGTTCAAAATAATCGTGAATAGTTGTTGATCCGACGTTAGTTGTTTGTTTTCTAACGACAATTATTGGATGTGTGTACCTTATGGTGCCTTATGGTTTTATTCTGGCAGGTGAAGCACTGCTTTTCCTCTAAAACAGACAATACCAATCCCTTCCTAAAACAATCAAAGCCAACTACAGCTGACACCAGAGTCCGGACTGGTCAGGTACGGGCTTTTCTGCAGCTACAGGTCAATGTGACATGTGGATGAGGCACCAGAGCCACCATATTGGACATAGACTTTTTGCATCTTTTGAATAGAGTGGAAAAGGGTTACAGAGGGTCACGTTTTTGTTGTTATGTTGTTTATTAAACCAGTTATTAAATCAGTTTTAAAGCTTTTGCACCATTAAAATGGTGGTGTACTATATGGTACTTGGATACTATATCCAATATAAAGGATATATGAATATCAATGACAATTTTGTATTGAAAATGATGGTCTAGGGCCCATTCACAACCTGTCCATTGGGCTGATTAATGATAACCTGAATTCCATAGTTCTCAATAGTCACACTTTACAGCAATATGCTGTGTTTATGTATACTGGTTGAAGTAAACGGTAAGAACAACAAAATTTGGAACAATAAGTTTTGTGGATATGTCATTACATATCAAGTGTGCAATAATGCATGATAAACCTAGCACATGATGCTGTAAACTGTGTAATAGTCCAAAAACATATTTGTTAATTTATACCTTGAGCTGAACCTAGAGTCTGTGTCTATTTAATTTTGGAAGTGACATTAGATTGCAAGCTCTTTCATTGCAGAATCTTTTAAATGGTTCTCTGTATTCTAGAACAAAGTGCATAATGCATAGTGTCCATCAAATGTGTTTGAGATTGCTGCCATCTAGTGGAATAATAGATTCCTGATTTTTACTGAAGACAACATCTTACATAATTTTACTGGAGGTGGAATAACAAGTATTTCACTGAACAGAACTCTCATTGTCACAGAACTCTATTTGAAATGAACAAAGTCTCATTGTACAGTGATACCACGAAATTCACGAATTTTGAAAATTTTGGAAGCCACCTTGTGCCCTCCCGCGTCAATAGGGTATTGTACAAAAAAATTTCAGTACAATCTCTCTTAGGCAGGTATGTACTGTACATACAGCACAAATAAATTATTTATTCAGGTAATAAAGAATACAGTACTGTACTGTACACAGTAAAAAAATATACACAGTACTAGAATGTATGTACGGGTACTCACTGATAACAATGTTTATTGATGATGATGAATCAGGCTGTGCAGTAACGTTATGATGAAGGTGGGATAATGAAGTTTACAGCACAGCAGAGGAGATGATTTACATCTCCATGGGAGCCTCAGTAGGCGCTTCCGAAGAAGATGATTCTTCTGGCTCTTCTACAGGAGCCATATCTTCAGGTGGGGTTTCTTTCTGGCTTTTTCTGGTCCTTGTGAGGAACATTGTTATCCGAAGTTGCTGCCGTTCTTTCTTTAGGGTGTCTAGGAGATTCTTTATATGGCTGGAGCAGCGTATCAAAGCCATTGTTAGATTTTAATGCCCGAATCATGTGAGGATCCCATGATTTAACCATTGTTTGCAGATTTCTTGTTATCCTTAGGATCGCAGGCAAATGATTCAATATCAGGCCCTGTTCTTCCTCAGCATCTGTCTCCAAATCTGCTTCCACATCCTCTTCATTGACAGACTTCATCAACTCCTGCAGATTGGCATCCATCAGAGGTACAGAGTGGGCATTGATGAGGGTATTTACTTCTTCCTCAGTAATGTCGTTAAAACCTTCGCCACCAAGTAATTTAGCCAGTCTCACGGCCTTGTCAACACCCGCTGAATTTCGTTGGGGGAGAAGCCCTTGTAATCATGCACACAATCTGGCCAAAGCTTCTTCCAGCATGCATTGAGTGTTTCTTTTTTCATCTCCTTGAGGGCATTTTGGATGACAGACAGGCACCTTGAGATGGTAAATTCACACCAGTGCCCCTTTAGCATGAAGTTCTCATTGCACTCACGTGTTCATTGCACTCACAAGATGCTGAAGTGAGATCTCTGTGTACAAGGCCTTAAATGCAGGGATCACACCTTTGTCCATAGGTTGGATCAGGGAGGTGGTGTTGGGAGGCAGGAACTCTATTTGAACACCCTCAGAATACATGTCCGCACGGTGCCAGCCAGCATTGTCCAAAGGCAGCAACACCTTGAACTCCATACCCAAGCTGAGAAGGTTTTCCTTTACTTGAGGGACAAAGCACTGCTGGAACCATTATCCATTCATTATCCAGACCTTAGGATTATGCAACAAGAACATCAGTAGCAAGTTTTTGTTCTTGTTCATGAGGGCCCTAGGGTTTTCTGATTTATAAATAAGGGCTGGCTTTAGCATGTGACCAGCAGCATTGACACACATAATGAGTGTTACCCTGTCTTTTTGTGCCTTGAACCCCGGGGATTTAGCTTCATCCACCGTAAGATACGTTCTAGACGGCATTTTCTTCCAAAACAAGCCAGTCTCCTCCATATTAAATACTTGTTTGGGCTTGTACCTCTTCTCCCGGGCAATGGCCCTCAACCTGTCTTGGTACTTCTCTGCTGCCTCCGTGTCGGCAGATGCTGCCTCTCCATACAACGATGCCGACCTTAAGTTTTTGAAAACGGTCGAACCATCCCCTACTTGCTACAAAATCTTCAGTGTCCCTTGCTGTTCCTGGTTGTGGTTCTGATCTCTGATAATGTTGCCATCTAAAGGTATATATTTTATCCTGCAATTGTTGATCCACAATGCCAATACCGATTACATCCTAATGATGTATGTATTCCTAAAGTTGGATACATTTTTAGCAGTTTTATGGAAACTTGATGAAACAATACGCCTAATAGCCGCTTTGTTCTTCTGAATGTAGCGTACCATACTTTCATTGATATTGTAATGGCGGGCTACATCCTTGAAGTTCTTCTTTTCATGAAGCATATCCAACATTTCCACCTTCTTCTAGAGTGTCATAGTAGCCTTCGGCCTCTTAACTTTGTTGCCAGAAGCCTTAGAAGGTGCATGGCGTTTGGGAGTCATCTTAGGGTTTGCAGAAAACACAAATAAAATACACTACACACACAAAGCTAACACGCTATATGATACAGTACACTTACACAACGAACAAGGTCGTAAGACACAATAAACTAACTGAGATTGAAACGTTGAAAAAAAGGCATCACAGGAGAGCGGACAATAAGAAGCAAGGAAAATTGAGGATGCATTCTGATTGGATAAATCCACGCGAGCACATTTCATCTTCTTCGCGAGCATTCTCATGGAGTATGACCGTTCTGTTCTAATATTATGAGGGGCCTTCGTGTTTCCTCTACGATAGAACTAAAATATAGTAATATGTAGTATGGTATCAAAGAAAAAAAATATGTGAATTTGTGAAGCTGAAGATTCAGAAGCGCGAATTGTCAGAGTATTACTGTATTTGTATTAGACCAATGCAATACCTTGTGCAGCAGAATGAGATTGGTAGAGGAAGGATCAGCACAAGGGCACAATTAGGCTTGCTTGAAAGCAGAATACCAAAACAAAAGAAGAGTGAGCTGGTGACAGTGGGCTACTGCACTTCCTCAGTGTGCTGTAACTGCCCCATTGTCCATTCAGCAGGCCGGGAGGGGTGACTAGTGTTCTTGACCTCATGACCAAACTGTTCTGATGCTGTGCTTGCGAAAGAGGACCTAGGTATACTCTGTAGCAGGGGTGTTTTCAGATCCAGTCCCAGATGTAACCAACAGTGGGCCCCTGTGCACAAATGGCCTGCTCCCCCACCCTACCAAAATGACTGGGCCTCCCTTCTACCTGCTGACCAACTATTTTAGGGCCCTTGTGAGGGTCCCTGTTGTGTTGGCTGAGGAGGGTTCGGGGCCCTTTTGCAGCATCATACTTTGCACCTCCCTATGTCTGCCCCTGGTTGGATCACAAGACTTGCTGCACAGACATACAAATCCTTGAAGGATTTTTATTTTCATATATGAATTTTAGCTGTATATTTACTATTACAACTTTTTTCAACTCCTGCACAATAGGAGAGTGATGAAATTTGAGTCCATGCATGAATGGAATTTTTTACATTTTTAACAACCGAAGGTAAGGGTGTAAGTAAAAGACCTCCCTTACCCATGAAGACTACAAGCCAGAATCTGACATTAACTCTTTAGGAGAAAAAATTTGGCAATCCAGCTATGATGATAATGGCAAATAATAGCTTTGAGACGTTGATGGTGACTAGGAAGCTGGATAGAGATGACATCTTTATTTTTTATTTAATAGAATATGATAGAATTTAATAAAAAATATACAACCTATAGGTGAGTTACTCTCAATGCATTTGTCTATTTTTTTTAAAGTTTCCTGAATGTTGTAGCAGGACATCTGGTTAACTGAACAAAAGTTTTGTAGGAATAATAAAGCCAGAAGTGACAAATGAGGATGATGGTTTTATGACCAGAACATTCACACCTTCTAAACGAGTGTAATACACACAGTGAAAACATTTGTTTTTCACATTCTTTTCAGAAGTCTATTTGTTTCATTATTAGGATGTATTTATTGTTGATGGGTGATAAGTGTTAACATTTCCCAGGAAATGTAAAAAAGTGGTTCTTTTAAAAGCTTTTCCCAGACCTATAAATTCCAAGACATAACTTTGAAGATCCTATCCATGATGATAGAGAGGACAGCCTACTGTTCTAATGCCTTTTATAGGGTACAAACCAACCTTGGAGCTTTGCCTATAGCTCTGAAGGCATCACACTTTATTCCTGCTTCCTATAAACTGTGCAGGTTATAATTCAATTACAGTATGTACAGATTTGACTAAATCCTATTTAAAGACAATAGAATTGTGAAAGTGAAATGTAATGGGCCAATATGCAGAATTATCTGTACGGTGACTTTCCCATTCCAGTATGAATTGGAAAAGTGTCCATTGTAGTATTGATAACAGTTTCTTTAGGTTATCTTTAGGTTAGGTTTCTTTTGCTGTAATGGGATTTTAAATAACCTGTACTGAGACAAATATGTATGTAGCCACTAATGCCCTCTGTTCCCGGAAATGTTAGATGCCTGAACTAGGAGACATGCATGAGGTCAGTGCAATGCCAGAACCAATTGCAAGATCATGAAGGCATGGGCACCAGGGCCATGTCATGTGCATTAAGTCTCCCATACATTGCTTTGCTATAACTTTTTCATATCTGCAGACTGTCCTCAAATACTATTTATTATCCCCCAGGTTCTCATAGGCTTCTCCTCAGCCTTGATGGGCTATATGACACAACTACATTTGTTGCAGTTTTAAGTATAATTAATACCAATGTACTTTGGATTTCAATATGATATGGTCTATTGCAGCGTTCGCCAACCGGTGGTCCGCGAGAAAATTTTGGTGCTCCCTGGCTCTTGTCTGTGCACCCCCGAGAGGGGTGCGGTGTGCCAGAGCCATGGAGGATGTCTCTGGACACAACCCACTCTCCCATTGCAGGTCTGAGCATCATGACAAGAATTTTGTGCAACACATGTACTGAAAGGGCTATGTTCCCCTCTTTCTCCTACATCTTCATCTTGTAGTTGTAAGTCCTCCAATGGAGAATATTTGACTAGGAAAGAAAATTACAGATTCAAAAAAATCACAAGCACCACCAGCAGCAGCACCCAGCTGAGGAGGGTGACTACAACCTCTTTGATAAGACGGTCAACTATTTCAAGTCAGGGGGAGTTAGAAAATTATATGACTAGATGGTATCATATCTGGCATATCCCGAAGTGCCCAATTACTTACTCCTTGAAATTATGGATTACTGGACCAATAAATTGGACATTTGAATTCAGGGTATCTAAATTAGTGAATTATTCAGCAACATGAGGAAAACTATTTGCGTTTGATCAGGAGGTAAAATCCCAATGTTTAGTTGCAATCATATACCAGTAATTTTTCCCATTGTGATGTAAAATGTTATCCTTTTTTAATGCTGAATTAGAAATGAACAGATCAAAAAAATTAATTCAAATTGCAGTGATATTGCAGTATTTGTTTGTAAATGTACACCAACATTTTTTTCCATTGTGTAGTAAATTGTCCTTATGTATGCAGAATTAGGTAACAGATGATAAAAATGGATTCAGACTTTCCCCAAACTGTCCCATATGCCTACAATTGGCGGAATTGGTGATTTTCCTCCCAAAATAAGAATTTTAAACTTTTTTTATTTAAATTGCAACTGGAAATTTTCAATCAAAATCAGATTTGGGGTCCCTTCATATGAACATAGTTAGATTCTGAATTTTATTGTTCCGAACACTTCTAAGCTACCCCTCACATGTAGTGTCATGCAACACATCACAATCACAAGCTACTGGGGGTCATCCTTTGTTAATACCTTAGGATTCTATGTAAACGTTTTTCTGATTTAAATAGAAGTTACAAGACTGGCTTTGCTACAGTCTAATGGTAATCATGTGTTTTTGCATCCAAAGTTATACCAATGTGTAGAGCTTTTTTCAGACAGTTAACTTGCAGCATTAAACATTTTTAATCACAACATCATTTTATTTGTGGAATGATCTGTCATTGTGGCTACCTTTCTTGGCAGACTACAATGGCCAATCATGCTGGTAAGTAGAAGTTCCCAACACTGTAATTTAATTTTTTACTGGTTTAGCCAGAAATTGTAGTATTCAGGCATGTTTAGAAGGTCGGCAGAAACTTGGCCAATCTCATGGAAGCAAATGATCTCTCAAAGGGTTTTTGGGAATTTGTTCATTCTTTGTGTTTTTTTGTGGCACTGAGCAAAGTATGGAAGAAATCTTATTTTTCATGGTCACAGCACCACAAATATGTAATGGTTACCACAAATATTTAATGTCTGTTTCTATATATGGACTGTGACGTAGACAGTGGTTGTGGTAGGGAACTCAGGTGAATGTAATTTTTATTTGAGTACTTTTAGAAAAAAAAAATATAACTGCAGTTGTCAATTCAAGAGTTGAAAAACCTTGTCTACCTTGAACCTTGAATCTACCTGTGATATTGGTGGTCGAGTTATTTACATTAAAGAGTTGGGGGGTAATAATGATAATCTTTTTATGCAATGATGGCATCTACCTAGTTAACATTGAATCAGATAATTCCAACCTGAGCCTGTTGAAGGAGTTGTAGCTTCAATGGGGCATTGCACCAGTATATAGTATGTATAACAGATTGTACATTTTACAGTACTTTTTCTCACAACCAAGAGTTCTGTCCAATAGCATGTAATAATTAACAGGGGCCTTTTTTTGTTAAATAAGACTAATAAAACTGGGTCTGTCTTTACAAAATGCTGAGGAACTGAATGTGTAATTTGCTTCGGCTGGTGATTTTTGTTGTTTTTGGTTAAGCATTCCACTGGCAGTGCATTTCCTCTTTACTCAGCTGCAGTGTGTGCAGACATAACTCTTGACATTTAAATAGCCAAAGAGGAACCCTTAGAACTTCCTATGAAAAGACAGTTTGTTTTTCTTATTTTATATGCACATATGCTAAAAAGTTTTGTAAAGTATATGTTAGCAAATTTAAATATAGGAAATACATTCAGTATAATAAAACGTAAAAATGCCTATGAACTGTGCCAACTTTTTATGTGAGTTCTGAAAAGGCTGCAAATAGTAGTACAGTCTAGAGCACCCCAACATGGCTATGCCTGGGGAAGAGTACACCACTGCACCACTCATCTCCAGATCCTATCGCTGTACCAACATTTATATTTACCACTTCTCCTATAGTGCTGTTCATCAACCCCACAATGCCATACATTTAGTCCACTACTTCTCTTTATAATGCCTTACCCTTTTCTCCACCACTCCTCTCCATAAAGTTACTTAGTGCCATTCATCCCATCCACCTCCTTTATACACAATGTCATTCCTGCCCTCCACTATCCTTCTCCATTGAAATATATCTCATTAACATCGATATAAATATTTAGGAACGTCAATTTATTTCTATGGACCTATGGAGTTGTGCTGATTTCGGGAATCATCTGCGATGACTTTGAATGCCTAATCATATTCAATATTCAGTAAGCATTTTAGCCTTGCCACTTTCTATAATATTTTACCATAAGTATAAAAGCATATAGTAATCATAAAGGGTGATACTGTCTCTGTTACAAAGACTTCCTTAGTAATTTGGTAATATTGTCACAGATCGTACATTCAGTTAAATATTACTTCTGAACCAAAAGCAAAAAGAGTGTTCCTATTGTTGTGTAACTTCTGGAACAATTGGCCTGATTTAATAAAGCTTTACAAGACTAGAAAAGATAGCCTATCTTGGGAGAACCTAGGTGATCCATTAAACCTGGACTGGATTTCTCAAAAACATTTGCTTTTAGTTGGCAAACGTTTTCAATCCTTGACCAAATCTATTCCAGGTTTGCTGGATTACCCAGGTTTTCCCATGATAGTCTATCTTCTCCAGTCTTGAAGAGATTTAATAAATCAGGGTCAATATATTGTAATTTGGACCTTGTTTTTATAACGACTGAAACTGCTGAGGATTTTGCTCTGCATCAAAAGTGTAATTTGCTTTAGCTTGTGACATTTGTTGTTTATGGCTTTGTAGCCGTGTTATATAAAGGAGATAAATACAATACATTAGAAGAATATCAATAAACTAAACTTAGTAGAGAAATAGAAACGGGTCAGTGGTGTGGATAGTTCCTACTGGCTGTCCAGCAGTGGGGCGCTCTTAGGATCTACAAGCTGACACGGTACCAATGATGTTAATGTATGGGGACAGAAGGAAACTGGAGTAATGGGCCTGATTTATTAAAGCTCTTCAGGGCTGGAGAGGATACACTTCAGTGATCATTGAAGCTGAGTAATCCAGAAAACCTTGAATGGCTGCAAAGTGATTTGCTATTTGCTAGCAAATGTTTTGAACCTAGACCAGATCCATTCCTTGGAGAAAAAAAAAATTGACCTAGACCAGATCTCCAGCCTTGGAGAGTTTTAATAAATCAGGCCCAATGTTGGAAGGGGACCTAGATGGCAGATTTAGCTGAGTTTATTAAGCTTTACACAGTAAAAAACAATATGAAGCAAAGGTTAGGGGTAGGAGGGTGGTATATTTTGCCATGGATAAGGGACTTTCTTGCTATATGATTACTGTTTCACATCATTTAAGGCTGTCAAAATTGTATTTTTTTCTTTTATCAAAATTCCCCTATTTTTGATGTGAAAAGCAGAAGTACTTTCATTGAACAATAAAAAAAAAAAATATTTGCTATAGGTGAAAACTATATGTTTCCAACAGTGTAGCCAAAAACAAAAGTAAACAAAGACAATTAGCAGACAAAAACAAAGAACATTTATTACAGAATTTTCTGTAAATCTGACTTTGTCTGGTTGCACAACATACTTACCTCATCACAAGCCTTGAAACATAGCTTTTGTAAAAAAAAAATTGAGACTAAAATTGAGACTAAGCACTAACAAGTGCTTAATTTTATTTTTAGGATAATGGATTATATTTCTGAAAGCGGACGGTTTTGAGGCCCTTGATTTCTTGAGTTGGAGAAGCTGGCCCCATGGAGGACAAAGTAAAATATATTCTACTACAAAATTTTTCCAACCAGATCATCTGCAGGTCACTGTCTAAAAGTACACGCTGTACACATTAACTGGGTCACATTTTTGCTAGTGTTTTGTCAGTTCTTGTGCAATAAGGTCATGCCCTTCTTGTAATTATTACCCAGCTTCATTAAACAGAAGCAATTTTCAAAGTTCCTAGAATATTTAAAAGACACAAAGATCCTAATGTAGGAAATTGAATGTGTCAATTCTGGCACTACTATCAGATGTAATAAAAAAAACCAGAGAGAAAATATATATGTGGGATTGTTTAAATCATGTGTTTCAAGGATTAATAATGCATAGCATTTGTGCCTGCGATTTTCAGATTGGATTTCCTAAATGTAGGTAGCTTTTTGGTTTCTTTTAGCTCACCCCATTATGTCTGGTTGCTTTGTGCTGTCGGTCCATAAGCCATACTCTATATCAGTCCAGGTTCCATACAATGGATTCAAAATGGTAAACTAGCATGAAACAGCTGTATGCTGTTTTGAATAAATGGCTTTATAATACTAAGCTACATCTGCACCTTAAACCAGCGGTCGCCAACCTTTCGGATCTCACGGACCACTAAATTTATAATTTTAATCCCGCGAACCATTATTATGAATTTTTAAAAAAGATAAATACATTTGTAAAATAATGATCTTCCTAATGGTGCCTGATGAGGACTGTGGAGGCTCTGATTCATTGATCAGTAGTTGATCAGTTGAGCAAAATATTTGTTTGCTTTTTCTCACTTTTTCCTATGGGTTTATTTAATCTAAGACCAAACAAGAAATGATAGTTATCAAAGAAAGTCAAACTATTTGATGCCATTTATAACAGTTAAAGAAAATACACAGTTAAGGTCATACTTACCTAAAAGAGCATCTGAGAAATAAATAAAATAAAACAAGCAGATGAGAATCGGTAATCGCGGAGCATGGTGACTGTTGTAATGGTCGACACAATACTGAAGCATACGTCTCGGCAACGGTTGCCTCATACAACTTAAGACTACACTGATGTCACGCCGCGCCTCCCTCGTTCTTCCATCTCTAGTACACTTTGTAAATTTAGGGCAATATAAAGACGACAATTGTCAATCAGAATATAGGAATTAATGAGAATATTATATTTGTTT
>NC_092862.1:119854218-119886137 GCF_032062135.1 Pyxicephalus adspersus
TGAAAACATTTGCTAACAAATAGCAAATGACTTTAAGAAATCCATGTTTTATAGGGAGTTTATATAGCACCGACACAGCACCCTACAAAGTCCATAGTCATGTCACTAACTGTCCCTTAGAAGGGGCTCACAATCTAATGTCTCTACCATAGTCATATGCCATTATTACGCTCTAAGGTCTATTTTGGGGGGAAGCCCAACACCCAACTGCTTGTTTTTGGGATGTAGGAGAAAACCCACACAAACACAGGGAGAACATACAAACTTCTTTTGGTAGTGTCCTGGCTGATATGCAAACCTGTGACTCAGCGCTGCAAGGCAAGAAAGCCAGCCACTGAGGCAACTGTGCTGCCCAAATAAAAATTGAATGTTGTATCACAAATTAGTTCCCTGTAGGGATTTTCAAAGGGAGAGATGTGGGAAGAAATGCACATTCTGAAATAGCTTGGTAAATAATTGTACAACTGTGATAACGCTACAATGTATTACATTGATCAGTTTCATGGTGCAGGGTGTTTATTGAGAGATTATTAGTATGTCTGAAATTATGTAGTCATACTCCCTACCTAAACTGTAGTGTTCCCCCATAGCCTTCTGTATGCCTATTTAAACAAATCAGTTTTGTATGCCATGAAATACTGTATATAATATATAAACCTAAAAATATATGTTTTCTCCAAAAAAGTCTTTCAAATTAAAAAAAACTCAAAAAATACCCTACTTAGGCAAGTTTAAATATATACAATAAAACTTTTTACAAGCCAGGGTCTTTAGGAGCTCTATTTATAAAACAGGGAATCCAACATTCCTTTGCACATTCTCTGGTAGGAATCAATTACTGGCATTGAAACACATGGACTAGATTCCTACTAGGGAATGTTTGAGGTAATGTCAGATTTCCTGATTTATTGAGCCCTAAGTGTATTTAGTATATAAAACCATATAAATTGTATATTACCATTAAAACTTAAAAAGAAACCATAATGCACATGAGGAGCACAATCTAACTGCTGAGTGGTTTAATTTTTTTTATCCAAGCATTGTTGTGGTGTCCATGCCACTTCCGTCCCTCTATTCATAAGTGATTTTAGAACATACCTGCTGGTGATGCTTAGACACTAAATTATGAAAAGAATGGTGCAAGTTATAGCAGTAACTATTCCAATGCCAGTGTGCCAACCTGTTGTTTCATGCCAACGTTTACTTACAACTCTGACTGAATCTTTTTAGATATGGCAGTAGATAAAAGTAGCTGGATTTTTCATTGGTCCTAAACAGCTTTGTTGTCTTTTTTTTCCTCCATGTCTATTTTTCAGTTCCATGGCCATCTTAGATAGTAAAGTGTTTTTTTCCACTATATTGCTTTTTTATGGTTCATTTAATGCCACCAACAGGGTAGGAAATAAAGTGATGGTCAACTTTTTAAATATAAAGGGCCCTAAATGCAGCCCCTACTATCCAAAGAGCTTTACTTGAGATAATACACACAAAAAGTGACCTGTCCCCATTTTTTAGGACAGCACACAATTGATTCTAAATGCCATTGCAATCCACTATGTGTTAAAATGCACATTTAAATGCAGATGTCAACACAAAGAATATTAATTAATAGTAAGATGCTTTTTAGGCATCTAAATTCTTAGAATTTTGTGTTCAAAATTCATCCTTGACCTTTTGAATGTTTGCACTGGATTGGTAAAAGTCCAGTATTGTTTCATTTTAACAAGCTAGTTGCTGACAACTTAAAAAATAGGGTCATTTCCTTTCCAAGCTTTAAATAATTTTAGGTTATTACAAAATCTATGTATGTGCCCAAATTTATCAGAAACTGATTTATTTCCTGAAGATTCAGGACATTCTCAAAGAAAGTCCAGGCTTCGGAGTTCGTCTTCCAATTGTCTTATACAACAAATTGATTTAGGAATGCACAGATATTTTTCAGTACTCAGAAGATTTGCTAAAAACTTTCCTGCACAAAGCCATCTCACTGAACCCTCAAAGCTTGCCTCCATGTTCTCCAGAAACTGCTAAAACTGTTAATGTTGAAGTGCTCTGTTTCTATTGGTTATAATTTTTGCTGGCAACCCAGACTCTTGATTTACGTATTCCCATTCATAACGCGAAACGCGTTCAAGAATTAGAAAACACATGTTGAAAAATCAAGAACATTTTTATCTATTAAATGTTGGCTTGTGTACAGTGGTCCACCTTTTGTTACACTAGAAAACTTTGTCTATGTTTGATAACTCTACCATCCAAAATAACATTATCCAACTAATTTTCAGAAACATCACTTTGTCTCATATTTCTAATGTGTTTTCATTTTATTCTTTTATGTGAATTGTATGTTTAATACTTTTATATCAATAAAAATGTATGTTTTAACAATCGCCAAATTCAAAGTCCTAAATCTGATTGTTTAAACTTGTCTTTTTTGCAAGTTTTTTATTCCTATTTTCCTTTATTATTTTGTTACCTTAGCAAATCTTTGTTGATAAATGATACAGTGAAATGTGGTACAATGTGTTCTATATTCTTTAGAAGTCTTACAAATTTATTTTTTTCTTCAACGATTGTCAATGTACCATATGTCACACTTGCTGAATACCTAATATTAATATTATTATCATAAATATTAATAATAAAAAACAGGATTTATATAGCGCCAACATATTATGCAGCGCGGTACATTAAATGGTGATGGTTTCAAAAGGCAGAAGAAGATGGGTAGGCAAGTTTGAAAAAATAGGATTTGAGTGCGCTTTTAAATAAGCAGAAAGTAGGAGCAAGCCGAATAGGACGAGGAAGACCATTCCAGAAAGTTGGGGCAGCTCTAGAAAAGTCTTGTATCCGTGCGTGTGATGAGGTTATGAGTGAGGAAATCATTAGTAGGTCATTGAAGGAGCAGAGCGCGGCTAGGGGAGTATTCTTTTACCAAGTCAGAAATGTAAGTGGGACAGTAACTGTATAGGGATTTGAAGGCAAAGCACAGGAGCTTGAGTTTGATTCTAAGGTGATTCTGAATGCTTATCAAAACATCCAAATTGTCAATGTCTTTTTAGGCTGCCTCATAAATGTCCACCCTTTTGTTTCATGAAGCAAACACATCTCAAGTAATTCTTCTTGTGAAGAACAATTCTGTGTCAAATATCAGAAGCTGACTTCCAACAGTTTGGCTGGTACTTCTGTCAAGACAAAAATTAGGAACTAGTGTGAATCATCTCTATAGTTATTTTCATTACTTCTCCCATCTCAATGACCCTTTAAAAACATTTTTAGCCCACCCAAAGCTTTACTATTTCAATAGCACATTTTTTTTTACCTAATTCACATTTTTTTTTTAAAGATTTTAGTAAGTTCAAGAAAAAACAGCATAAGAAGCATACAGTGCTATTATTTGAGCCTCTGCTATTTTGCCAAACATTCATGATTTGTGTTAATGATTCTTCCTTTAAATTTTCAGTTTGTTTGTTTGTGAGTTTGTTCTTCATATTTATATATTGCTCTTCATGAGGTATGAGGCAATGAGGTAATAAATTTCATATTGCTCTTGATAATTTGTATTTTGACTTCATTCTGGTGTTACTATCCTTCACATAACAGTACAGTAATACTATTTAATGATTTTATAACAGTAATATTCACTGTGTGTTATTTCAAATCAGTATGAATGAAACCACTGCAAATTATTTTTCAGAGAAAACCGCCTCTATTGGTGTAACAGTGTATTAGAGCTAGACAAGCTGTTCCTTGTCTTGACATTCACATACACCATGTCTCACATACCTTGAATAATCCCAGATGATGATCTGAAGATGGATGAATGTATCCAGGAAATCAGAGAAGCCATGTTCCAGCAGCAGTGAAGCAAAGACAGATGGATGAAGCTTTTATGATTTTAATGTTTACAAGGAAGTAACAACTTCAGGTTGCTGTAAAAAGGCATTACATTAAAGGCATTAAAGGCATCAAAATATTAGTTATTGTGCATTTCCACCCTGTACTTGTTTACGTGGTTTGGGAAAGAAGGAAAAAATGTTGAACCCATTATGTTTTAATGCTACCCTTGTCTCTATTAAACAGAGTAACTCTCACTTTCTATCCTGCCAACAATGTTTTACCAGAAAGAAGGCGAAAGTAACTGTTCAACAGCAACTGCAGAAAACCAGAGAGCACTAATGACCTGGCAGCAGTTCCATCCATCTTCATTCTTTCCAAAAATAGGAAGTAAGTTTTTTATCTTAACTTGAAAAACACAACAGAGGAGCTCTGTGTCAATGCCACTAAGAAAAAGCAGATGGACTCACTTTGAACAGATGTTTTCAGCATAATGCTAAGAAGAGAGCAACCACTTGAGGTTGAAGTTAGAAAAAAACGATCTAAAAAACTTTTGTTAATAGGCATTTCCACCAAATACCTTTCTTATTTTTGGAAAGTGGGGGGAGGATGGAAGACCTGCTATGTTTTAAGGCTATTCATGGCTCCATCAGATTGAGTAACCCTCTTTTCATGTCCAGCCAACAATGACAGAAGGGGAAAGTAACTCTTTCACAAGTCACTATATAACACCAGATAGCACCAAAAAGATGCATAAACAACATTTTTCCAGACATAATGGGAGGGTAACTCTTCAAGAGCAACACAAAAAAAAAGAAGAAGAGAAAGCCAGGGTATTTGTTTGTTGTGGCAATGTATTGGGTTTAATATACAATTCTATTCCTTAATTTCAGGAATAAAAATATCACAAAAGTACAAGTAATTTTCAAACAACACAATTTATTGAGTGAGGTCAACCTCGCTATATTACCATTGTCATACAAGCATGTTTAAAAACATTACTTGTTCTTAATCTTAGATACAATTCTCAGTCCTTGACGCTTACCTCACTGAATTCTAATTCGCATCCTTCCCTTACCTATTGACCACATCGTGTGAGTACCCCTTTGTCTTATCAATTACAATAAATCTAATCATGTTGGATAAATTACACAATTATCGGTTTAACAATTTAAGTTGCACTTTTTTATACCAAACAGTACATTATCATCAGATTTGAGGTATATAACTCTGGGTATTATTGTCATTCAGGATTATCATATGATATGAAAAATTTGAGCAGATATTATGCACATTTGTCTTAAACCATGTGATTGAACTTCTCTGCTTAACTTATTGTATCCAAATTATCACAATGTTATTTATCTAAAGCATCATCTGACGTGATATTTCACAAAATATTTTATACTATCACATATGTTATAATTGATACACTCTTTTCGTATAATGTACTTATCTAATATGTTCATATGCAGACTGCAATTTACCGTTGTGTACAAAAGTCCCCTGAAGAAGCCTTAAAAGCGAAACGCGTCAGGACACAATCTGCTTTTTCTTTTACATTGCTAGTAATGTTTTGTCTAGTTAATAGGTCATAAGTTACCCCCATGCCTTAAGACACAGCGGGGTTGACCTCACTCTCAATAATTTGTTTTGTTTGAAAAATCAATTACCATCAGGGTATTTGGCTCCCTCTGACCAAAAGAAATTCATTAGCATCCTTCTTATAATCAATCTTCAAGAGCAACTATTAACAGTGGATAGCACTAAAAAAATCTAGAAGATTTTCTCCCCTTCCCCAATCCATTTAAATTTAGAAAAAAAAGCTTTTGACATAGTCTTCTATTCACCTTGAATAATTCGTCATGTTGATCTCAAGATTGATAAATTTTTACAGAAAAACAGAGAATCCCTTTTCCAACATTACTAAAGTGAGTTTGTTCAATCTTGTCACTTTCTTCTGCACTTAAATTACAGAACTGCAATAATTAAAACATCCAGTGATTTATAACACTTGAGAAGTAGTACAATTTATTTTTTAACACCAGAATGTAAAGCTTACAAAAAGTATTTTCCAAACAAACTTTAACCCCCCCCCCCCCCCCGGCCTAAAAAAAATCTGCTCCAGCCTCTGATGCTTCTAGGTGGCATAGGTGATTTTACTGTGCCCCCTGCGGCAGTTGACTTACTTGAAATCCCGCATAAATGCACTCCAACCCATTTCAAGATGCTCATACTTTTGGGATTTCAAGCTCCCAGCTCTGCTGCGTTCAGCACTTGGATGCTAATTTTTTTTTTGTGTTTTTGGGGAAGGGAAAAAAAAACAGCCATTTGCCCAGAATTCCATCAGGACCCTCACATACACCTAAATGTAGAATGACTTTTATTGTAAGTAGATTTGTGGGTGCACTGGATTAGTTTACTCCTCCCCACTTTTAATTGTTGATTCCACTAACATCATCATATCTGGGATATGTTTATTTCCCTAGTAGTTGAACTTGATGGACTTATGTCTTTTTTCGACCTAACCTACTATGTAGCTATCAATTCTTCTTTCTTGAAGCTAGTCAAGAGCTGAGCTGAAGCCCAGGATTTATATTAGTTGTGCCTGAACCTCATAGGTTGTGAAAATGGCACCAAATTCAACCTGACATAGTGTTTTCATACACCTCACTTGTAATGATCTGTTAAAAAGATTATTCTGTACACAGGTTAGTGACAATGTAACCAAACCAAAGACAAAGAAACAGCTACCCAGGTTTATATGCTTCGTTGGTCCAGCTCATCTTTAATCTTTAGGGTGTGAACTTTGCCATTAAATGTATTTAGCATTCAATATATTACCAATAAACCTCACCACAGTCAAAGAGAACATACTTGCTTAAAGCAAACTTGTACTTGTGTCATTTAGAGCAACAACATGTTTTAACTTGATAGCTGAGCCTCTGTGCTACTTATACTTGCCATGTGCTCCTCCTTTTTCCAATCACAGCGCAGAAAAAAACCCTATGCAAACTTGAGTCAAAGATGTGCCCCCCATACCAAGCACACTATTAATAATTTATTCTCCCCAGGAACTTATTTAAATGTTTCCTTAGAAAGCTTCCAGAGTGTAATGGTGGATGTTTACAAAGCTAAGAGGATGTGACTGATTTATTAAAGCTCTCCAAGGCTGGAGAGGATACACTTTCATCAGTGAAGCTGGGTGATCCAGCAAACCCAGAATGGATTTCTTCAAAGCAGTTTGCTATTTGCAAATTTTTTGAATCTCAGACCTGATCAATTTTAGGTTTGCTGGATCACCCAGGGCTGGCCCTGGAACTACATTTTAATGGATGCCAGTTAGCTACAGCTCAAGGACCCTCTGCCAACTTCCAGAGGAACCCTGATTGAGAATGGCTGTAGTAGGGTGTAAACCTATGACCCTCCTCATTCCCCCACTACGACACAGTTTTGTATGTAAGCCAAGCTAACTGTAAAAGAAAAAAACAAAATCCATAGATAAACATGCACTGTCAATGTAGGCTGTAGATGAGACCATTTGTGAAAATCATATTTTAATCATATAAACACTTTTCTCAGGCATATGACATGCTACATAATCTTTAACATGTCAGACCAATGAATACATTGTACAAGTATTGTATTTTACTCAAATTGTATGATGTTTATTGTTTTAGTTTCAATTTCAAGGTTGGTTATTGTATAATGAATTTGTTTGATATTGTTTTTTAATGGGAATTGATGTATCATTAATCCTTGAAAATCATTAAAATATTAAAAAACCAAACAAACATATCAGAGCATGTGAATGGTACTACCACTAGCTTTAATAAAGCTGAATCTAAACTGAAAAAAAAATCACACTTTTAATCCCGCAGGTCCCTTGATGGTGCTATTCCTCCCGCAATACGGTTCCAGGTCATCCTGGAATTCCTCTACCTCAGCGGCGGGTGTCACCACCTTCGGTTTTCTCTTACATCTTCTTCAGGGGTGTAGTCGTAAAAAAAGAAGAGGGGGCACAGTACTATTCATGACAAGCTTACATGCGCAACATTGTTATGTAATCACCTCATTCCCAAACAAAGTAGGGGCACTTTGCATGCGCAGTGAGATCGGCAAATTTTTTTCTTATCCTAAATCTCCTAATCTTGCGCCTGGGTCGGGTGATGTACGATGAAGAACCCAGAAGAGACAAAGATAGCGGCGGCTCTGGGGCGGATGGTGGGACGAGGGAGGACCAGATGCAAGACACCCTCAGAGGGATCGGATTTAAAGAAAAGGGTTTTGCACAACAAAATAATTAACATTTTACCTTTACATACATTTTGTCTACCCTTTTACGAAAAGTGAAAATGTTGAGTTTAGATATGCTTTAGGTTATTTAAAGGTGTATCAATTTTAGTATTTGTATCACAAACTTTTCATTTGTATCACATATGTGTCTTTGATTATATATTTAAATTGTGCAACCGATGGAAGCCATTTTTGTGATGCCTACGCTTCCTACGGATTTACAATAAAGTCACCACCAAGACGTCTTCCAACTGGAGACACATTCCAGAAACACTCCGCGCCTCTAGCGTCTACACACGTTTGTTTGTACCACACATAAGACACGCCCCCCAGCCGGGCAGACAGAGCTTAGAGGTAGGGATGTTGGCGCTGTCGTCACTGTGAAGGGGAGGAGCTAGCTGTGACGTCGTACAGAAGGCGGTGACTGCGGACAGTCTTCCCTCAGAGCACTCTGGAAGGGGCCCAGGTAAGCGGTGTTTTAGGGCCACAGATGTTCTGTGAGGTGGTGTTGTTTGGGCTCAATGGGCGTGGTCTGGTTCTGACAGGTCCAGTGTGTGACTGAAGGCTTCCATCAGTCTGCCACATATTAGGTGGGACGGCCGAGCATTCAGGACACAAGAGCTGACACTCCTTTCTAACATCTGGGTGACATAAGGTGAACGCTCAGCATTGCTGACATAATAATGTGAATGGGATGCATGCATGGCGAGGCTGGGCAGCAGCTGTGCATTGTGTACACACATGGCATGTGCCCAGCTCCTAATAGTAAATATTTATATTGTGATTTGTGGCCTGTGCTGTGTGAGGGATCCATGGCTACAATATATACAATATAATATCTGCATAGTATGGGCTAGGGAGCCTTAGATCTCTATTCACACATTGTTATTATTATTAATAAACAGGATTTATATAGTGCCAACATATAACGCAGCGATGTACATCAAATAGGGGGTTGCAAATGACTGACGAATACAGACAGTGATACAGGAGGAGGAGAGTATCCTGCCCTGAAGAGCTTACAATCTAAGCGGTGGGGGAAGTATCACACAATAGCAGGGGTGATATAGAATGGTGGGAAGTAGCGAGGGTTTTAATAGACTGAAGAAGAAGAAGATGGGTAGCAAGTTTGAAAAAATACGTTTTGAGCGCTCTTTTAATTGAGCAGAAAGTAGGAGCAAGCTGGGACATTGGATGCAGCTATTTACTGGTAATGGTGACAACACCTGCAATGCTAAACATGGAATGCTGTGTAACAAATAATGCATGCAACTTTTTTGTTGCATGCATTATTTGTTACACAGCTCATTATTTGTTACACAGCTCTAGGCAGCATGTCAATGCAATGTACACCATAGGAACCACTCAATGTATTGTTTCTAGTTATGATTAGGATGGGCATGGGCAGCATGCACGGTGGCTCAGTGGTTAGCACTCTCCCCTTTGCAGTGCTGGGTCCTAGAATGAAATCTCGGCCAGGGCACTATCTGCATGGAGTTTGCAGGTTTTCCCCGCGTTTGTGTGTGTTACCTCCGGGTACTTCCATTTACTCCCACATCCCAATAAAATGCGGTTAGGTTGATTGTCTTTCCCCCCAAAAAAAATTGGCCTTAGACTGTATTAATGACGTATTAGATTGTGAGCCCCTTTGAGGGACAGCTAGTGACATAACTATGGACTTTGTACATCACTGCGTAATATGTTGGCTATATAAATACTGTGTAATAATAATAATGGGGAAAGGTTAGGACTCCAGTTAGGTTTTACTACATGAGGAGATTTCTTTTCACTTCTTGTTCTGAAACCTTTTATCAGACAGGAAGGAAAATAGATACAGCAAAAAGGATGCAACTGAGGTTTAGCATTCTCCAATTTAATATAAAAAGGATTTTCTTTTTACTTGTGTCTGTGTTGTGTTTTCTTCACATTTGACAACTTTTCCTAGACAGGAAAAAAATGATGAAATTTCTCCTATGGAGATTGCAGTAAAACCTAACTATCCCCAAATGTTTTAGGATATAGATCTTCATTAAAGCCAGGATTACCAGTGATTGTTAGGGGTTCCTTGAGCAATCCGTGCCTCTCAGGTCAGTTTAAATGACACCAATGATCTTTTTGGCTATCTGTAAGGGTGACTATTTTCCTACTACCCAGTAATATAAGAGACATTCTTCCCGCTGACCACCACACTAACATACTGTGAGCTGTGCATACAATAATTATAGCAGAGGTTTCCTACAATCTAAAACTTATCCCTCTGTTATAAAGCTTGAGAATCCCTCCAATAAAGTGCCAGCACTTCTACTAAGATCTGTGTTTGACTTCCACAAAACCAGAGCAGAGAAATGTCTTTGTCAAAACTTTGCTACAAGTTAAAGTCCATATATACAAAGTTTTTAGTTTGTGATGCTTCTGTGACCCTTGTTAATCTGTGTGTGACTAGTTAACACATTAATGTGATCTTAGTAGATATTTGCTAGATGCTAATTTAGGAATGCAAAATGTTGATGAATGTTTTTTTTTTTTTTGCAGGGACTTGAGAATGGACCCTCGACAATGCTAGGCTTACAATGGGCAGCGCCGCGCTCCGCTGTTTCTGCTATGGGTGCCTCTTCACCTCTGTGACCTGGACACTTCTGCTCTTTATTTATTTTAACTTTAGTGAAGAGAACCAGGGTGCCAGACATGTGCCCATCAAGGGGCTAGAGCCGTACAACCCACACCCCAAGAAAATTTACCCCCGCTTCTCTCGGGGATCATTTGAACAGTCGGATGGCTCCTATAAGGGTCGTGCTGCAGAGCAGATGGGAAATCATATTGGGGACGTACTGGATACCAATGGCAATTTCTCTCCAGAAATGGGTAAGAAAGAATATTTTTGCACTATTGTTGGGTGATTTGTTTGGGATTGATAAATCCTAGTGTGGGAATTGTAAAGAAGAGTGTGCAAGGATTTTCCAGCTTGTTGTAAGATTTGCAGAATTTTTTGTTAAAGCCGGGTAGTAAGAAACTGTAGGTAGGTGGCATCTCCTGTATTGTGACCCAACTCTTCAGTAACCACCCAACACCCACCCAAACACCAAAGGGCTGGGGAGAACACCGGAGTGTATTTTACTTGTATAATATAATCTTATCTTCCACATGACTAAGGTATTGCAATGTGTCCTAGTATTATTTGCATGCAACTATTGAATTTCTTAGTGATGTTCATTTTTCTGTGCTCTGCAGGATATGATCGATATCTTAAACAGAATTTAGATTTTCATATCTTAGATTTTCGTGCTTATGTGATCACACTTAGCAGTAATTGTAAAAAGCTTTCCCTCTCCGTCCTTCCTTTCACCTTCTAACAAAAACAATTGCTGCTGTGGGAGCTTACACAGTGCTAAGGAGCAGTCACCATGTAGGCAAATACTGCTGCATTGTGAATTCCCTAGGGGGAGAGTAACATGTTCCGTCATACTCGGCAGTACTGACTTTTTATTTTTGGAAGTCTGCAGGGGCTAAATGGGCTAATGTCACATGCACATGGGAGGTTAGTGCCAGAACTGGAGGGTGCCTGCTAACAACTCTTTACGTGGTCCCGAATAGGACCCATGCACATCTGCTTGAGTAAATCATGTCATATGTTCTGATTTTTTAAAATCTTGTATTTTGGATCTGTGTTCTGTACAAGAAGTTAGCTATAATAATGTCTTTACCATTTTTATTACTCCTATTGCAAATCTATTAGTTTGATCCAGTGTTCCTCAAATAGGGTTCCTCCAGAGGGTTCCTTGAATAATGAGCGATTTTTGCCTATCAGGTCAGTTTGTGTCAACAATAATCTTTTTAGTTATCGGAGTGACATTCTTCCTACTGACCGGCAATGTAAAAGACATCAATGACCATCAGACCAATGTATGTTGTGGATATAGTAATTATAGAAGGGGTTCCCTGAAGACCTGAAAACTTTTTCAAAGGGTTGCTCATGGTAAAAAGGTCATAAAAGGCTGATCTGGTCAGACTGCTTGAAAACAACAGACTCTTGAGGTTCAATTTTAAAAACCTTTTTTTATGTAAAGGAAAGGACATGATTGTATTAACTAAAGTGGCAAGTCTGCTCATTAGGTAAAGCAGCCCCTTTGTGACTGGTTTTATCTCAGCAGCGGTTGGTCAAATGGTGACCCAACACAGGTTACCTCCCTGTGATATTTTACAATAATTTGTAATATGTTCTTATTATGATTTCCATGAAGTCTTGAATGGTTTATTAGACAGCATTCAGGTTGTAGATGTTTTTGTTGCAATGTCTATAACTTCTGCATGCTGAAACAATCTGTCTGCTGAAACAATCTGGAATCTGGCGAAACGTCTGTGTCTGGCAGAACTCCAGTACTCATAGTCTGCCACTGATTGTATGGCATAAGATTAATCATTGTCCTGCTCCTAGTCCTGACAGGGTGTCCATATTGGAATACAACAAAATGAAGTTGTCCTCTATATTTCTATTTCTTGTTGTAGTACAGTTCATACATCTGTGTGACTAATAGGGCAGATATTATATTGTATATATTGTATTGACTAAGAGGAGCTAGAAGCTCCTTCATGATTATTATTATTATTATACAGTATTTTTATAGCGCCATCATATTACGCAGCGCTGTACAAAGTACAAAGGGACTTAAAGCTAAATAGATTTTGAACCTTTTCCCACTCCACTGAAACAAACTGAACAATGAGAATAAACCGTTGTAGCTATATTGTTGCCCTATGAATCTCAGGTTCCATTATTTGTGTTCAGTGGAGGCAGTGTGAGGTCATTTGAGAGAATTACAGTCCCTGCCCCCTATGGCACTAATCTGTGTTTAATCCTATACTGAGCCTTGCTGACTTGTCATTATCTGCTTACATGTCGGTGATCTCCCAGACATAAATATGTGCATTGTGCTACTGGGTTCTTCAAAACCCTAAATAAATGGTTATAGTTCCAGGTCTGCCTCTTGGTTAGTAAATTGCTTTTTTTTTGTACCACAGAAAGTTACCACCATGGAGAAGAAGTAACTTTCTAAAAATACCATATAAAAGTATAGTGTACTGTCATTGTGACAAGCCTGTGTCAGGGATATCATTGTCAGTGCTCGCTGCTTAACAAAGTATAAACATGAATGTAAATATTACAAGTTCTGCGTGTTAATAAACTGGCTGTGCACATATGTGTAAATGTGACGGCTATACTTTGCTGAGTATAGATCATTGTTATAAGTTCTGTATGGATTTTATACTCTATGACTACATAAATGTAATTATTGAGGTTGTACAAAGTATAGAGCAGGGGTGTCAAACTCTGGCCCGCAACGTCCTTTTTTGGCCGCCAAAGGAATCCTAAAAATGAATTGCAGCTGGCCCGCCGCTGCATTAAAATAGCGCTGCTACTACAATTCCCGACATCATTTGTGTCTTTAGACCAGCGGCCTCTGCCTATGCGTGGCCCCACATTGGACTGTTTTAAAGACGCAGGGAATTGTAGTAGCGGTGCTATTTTAGTTTCAAGTTTGGCCTCCGACTTAGTCTAAGTTTTGGCCCACTGTGTATTTGAGTTTGACCACCCTGGTATAGAGCATTAGTACAAGTTCTGTATGGTTTTTGTACTGTCTGCTCACTTGTTATAAATGTTGTGTAGCAGTGAACCAAAAGGTTGGCGACTTCTGCTTTGAAGGGTACCTGTAGTCTGGAGAAATATGGGGGCTTCCATTCCTTGTTTCTTTCTGAAAATTCTAGTTGTCTCTGCTTTCAATACTTTCTAAATTTCTGACAGGGATGCAGTCTCAGAAATTGGAATTCTTGTTCTGGACCAGTGACACAGAAACTATTGAAATGTAAAACATGGATTGACAGCTGGGATTAAGTATTTCACTAAATAGAGGTTTCCTCTAAAGAATCATCCAAAACTGATAAGTGTTTGTGGAAGATGCTGGAAGCTAAGTCATCCATTGTACTCACCTCCAAATGGTACAGCCAAAAATAAAAAATATAAGTAAATGTCTCCTTATAAACTAGGCCTCTATTTTTGCTTCTTTATGCTTTTTTGTAACTTGGTCTCATGGGTTTCTTAGGCTGTTTGTACAGACTAACATCATGTATTTACCTAGTTTTTTGGAAGAGCAATACTGTTGAATTAGATATTGTTGAGCATTTGCCAACCTTTATCACATTAGTTGATGTTGATGTGTTTCAAAGATCAATCAAGTCATTATATTTTGTGTATGTTTTAGGCTACATACACACACTAGATTTTTGTTATTAGAAACTATGTTTCACGATCAACGAATGACTGAAAGATGAATGAACTAGTGCTGTACATAAAGCGCCATTCTGTTCTATGGAAAAGAGCGTGGGGAGAATGAGCGAGCGGCACCCCACTGCGCTCTTCTCATTTCACTTCTATTGCAGTCTGTTCACCATGAAGGATCAATGATCGACATCGGACAGCCTTTGTACACGTCAGATTCTCGGCTCCATGCAATCTTGCCTGTAGGAGTCTGAATTCTGTCTGTTCTGCAGTCTGGGATTTCTATTTGAAATGTTTTATGCAATCTGGGATTTCTATTTCAAATGTTTTAAGCAACAAAATACCTGAGCTTTTAAACAGGAATTTAGGAGTGTGAATAGTCCCCAGTAATTAATATGTATTAATATGAAGAGCTGGGAACTCTTGTGCTGAGATCTCAGGGGATGATTCATATTTATGCAAAGCCTACAGGTAGGGGCACTTTACTTTTAGATTTTCTTCAGAGGATTCGGGATTGTAATGTAAAAGCAACATGAAGTTACCAGGAAGGGCGTAGTATACAGTATAAAGTACTTCACATCCAGGCTGCTTCTGTCTCTATTACATACCTGTACTGTATGATATATTTTTTTACATTGAATCTATGCTTGGCTTGTATGTCGCTTACAAAAATCAGAATCCTCATTTTACATGTTCAGTATGAACAGGCTATCTGATACAGATTCTGAATAAGGCTTTATTTTTCCTATAGAGATTTAAAACCAGGGCACAGTGTATGTTATGTGTTTCAAGTAATTGTAAACCACACATAGCGGTAAAAGGGCAGGCATGCTTGTAAGCACAAAATCTGTGCAAGTCATTTCCTCTCTGGTGAGTCCAATGCAAGTTGCTAATTACAGCTTCTTTCCCATGGTTGTGAGCTTACATTCTTTATTCCCTGGTGGTGCTGAGTGCAAATACTGACCAGCTGGAGATACTGAGACTAAAACTTACTTATCTAAGGGGAAAGATAGGGCAAAGTGTAGGGACCCACAGGAAAAGAATTCTAATGTCAGAGCAGTAAATGGGGGTATTTGTCATGGGGGTAAAGATTGCTTAAACCTGCATAAACTAATCAGAATTTTATTGTGGCCTGACATCTGCAGAGTGAATTCTTAGATTTTAGTTGGTAATACTGGGCCTGATTTATTAAAGCTCTCCAAAATAGAGAAGATAGTTTGCTTGATCCCCCATAATAGTCTATCTTCTCAAGTTCTGGAGAACTTGAGTAAATCAGGCCCATTTACTGTTACTGCCCTGCAGTAGCCAGTCGGGTCTAAAAGTATTATTGCAACATGTAATGATGTTACTTATTATGCAACATGTAATTTTCAGTGTGATGAGGGTAACATAAGCAGTACTGGTATTAGAAGTCTAAATAAGATCATTGATGTCTTTTATGTAATTGTGGAGGAAAACAAAGACATTCAGTCTTTAATGAAGCTGTGCTCCATAACCTGCCCTGGGATTATGGTTCTCCAGTGTACACGCTAGCGGATGCAGAAAAGCCCAGATTCTGCATTCTTCCTTCTCTACAAATTTCTTGTAGACATGAGACAATGGTGGCACGGACAGGCCCAATCTTTTCAGTTAAGAAACCCACTGTTTTAAATGTGGATAACAAGCACAGTAGCGGCTTATTCCTATTAGGAGAGATCGCCCTATCCTGTCCAGTTCCAGGTGTATGGTCAGCCTTTTATCTGTTTTGTTGCACACTAGCTTGTAATATCTAGTATGTAATATAAAAACACAGAGTTCTGTAATAGGAAAGTTAAAAAAAGCAAGTACCCAACTACCTGATATTATGTGTTGTAATATATTATGCCTTCAGATAACATTACCTTTTTTTTTTTACTAGGAATGATCTTCAATGAACAAGACCAAGATGTGCGGGACATTGGCTACCAGAAACACGCCTTCAATTTGCTGATAAGCAACAGACTGGGCTACCACCGAGACATCCCTGATACAAGAGACCCCAAGTATGCCACTATACCTCTCTGGTATAAAGGATGGTCTAGCTTTAATTGTGTGCTTGCATGTTTTTGGTGCTCTGTAATAGATTCTTTCTTTTTAGGGTTCTGTATAGTAATACTAGGATTGCAGATCTACCACTTGTTTGCTGTGCCTGTCATTGTGATAGCTGACCGCATGAACCATGTAACAGCTGAACATCACAAGGCAGCACAAAACATTCCATACATTTTGTAGCCTCCACCCCCAACAAACTTTACAACCTCCAAGTCCAGCTGTGTATAGTGATTAAATGTTGTATATGCAGTGATTTAGTATTTTTAGTCTTTCTGTGTTTGTGTCATCATTTCCAAAACACTCCAAATGAATTATCAGTGTTTTCATTTCATCTATAATTTTATCCCTGGAACAATAAACTGCATATATACAAGAAGCAGCAATGGCTGCATGATAACGTCCCGAGTCAGTCAGTGGTCCCTATCTTTAAATGCAGGGTTATGTTTTATTACAGAGTAATGTTTGGATGAACAAGTATGCCAAGAGCGACACAAAAAAACAATTATGTTACTTCTTAGATAACTTTCATAAGTGCATGTCTACATATATAAAGTAAATGAAAGCAACTGTTTAGAATTAAGACCAACAGGCAGTCAACAAACAGTTTTAATATTAGTAAAAGTAAAACATTTATTGAAACACACAAACGGACATCAATTAAAAGTATTAAACTTACTAGTGTAGAATGAAAGATATATGAAGATATCACAAACTTAGAATATCATTACAGCATAGTGTAAGGGGCACATTTTGTCTAAGACAGGGGTGTCAAACCCGATACACAGGGCCGAAAATAAGCACTTAGACCAATTTGCGAGCCAAACTTGAAATTTATTGAAAAATTTGAGAAAGTTTTTTCTTCTCATTAGATATAAAACATTTTCATATAGAAACAAAGAGGTTGTGCTTAACATTCAATCTGGAACAGGCCTAAATTAGAGAAATAATTTTAATTTGATTAAAAATCTTATGCCTTTTACTCTATTTGTAGCCTTATGAGGTAAATTTCAATGGTAACCTTTTTGCTAACAATAATAATAACAATTTTCTTCTATGAAAAACTGCATATTACTGCATGCTCTTCTCATGTGTTCCTGTTTCTTCCTATTGACTATATTTGCTGCATTCATTTGGTTTCACATTGCATTCTCTGGCACAGTAAAACAATTAATATAGCAATAGCTCTATGATAATTCCTGATAATAATCCTGATAATTCCTGATTATTGAGTTTTG
Organism: Pyxicephalus adspersus; assembly: GCF_032062135.1. Classification (NCBI taxonomy): domain Eukaryota; kingdom Metazoa; phylum Chordata; class Amphibia; order Anura; family Pyxicephalidae; genus Pyxicephalus; species Pyxicephalus adspersus. The sequence continues at coordinate 119,871,928 of NC_092862.1, forward strand.
AACAAGGAGCATTGTGCAGAGCTCAGATTTCCTACATTTTCAAGAATATACCAAATATAAAAAAACAAGTGTTTTTTAAGATATAATGCAGATCAATAATTCTAGTGCATCAAATTGTACAATACAGTGCAGTATCACAGACATCACTTCTCAGTTTCTGTACCATTGAAAATCCTTTTAAGCAAGAAGGAACAAAGAATGATGACCCATATTGGCTCCCACCACGGAGTTCAGGATAAACATCGTGTCACAAAAGAATCCAAATATCTGTGCCATTTATTATCTCACTCCGAAAAAAGTGACTCATAATGGAGATATTTAAGTTATGGATGGCAAACATATCAGCACTGGACTCATTGATCTGCATTACATCCTAAATTGAGGTTTGCTTCCCAGAAATGTGTTATATTCAATATTTATTAGAAGATTTGAGATCTGTAAACTAACTCTTATGATCTTTACAGAGGATGTGGACTCTTTTGTTATAGTGTATGTAAAGCTTAGAGATGGAATAGGGTATGCTGTGTCCTCTTCCACTGTTTCACAGTCAATACTGAGATATTCCATATTTGTGATATATATTTATTTAGAGGACCCCCTGTTCTTTAAATTTCTTTCATTTATTTTGAATGATTTAAATTCATTTTTAAAATCTCCTATCTGTCCTAAGCTGATACTTGATTTAGGTAAAAGGCTGTTGGATAACCCAGGACTGTCCGTTAGAGATAAAATGTAGGTGCCAACCATAGTAATACCTATAGCTGTGATCACCAATGATTTCACTCATATTGGTCATGATATATTGAAGAGAGGGTAAGGGAGGAAGGTGAAACCAATCCTTGTATTTTGATTCCAAAACCACTAAAAGTAGAAAATTATATAGTAATTACCCAGAATAGGATGGGTTTACAGTAGAGGTTTTTAAAGCAATGCATGGGTCGGGCAGGTGAGGTTTATTAGTCATTTTAGTAGAGATTGCTGAGTTTAAAGTAACACTGACACAATGTAAGCACCTGTGTATGTTATGCATGCTAAGCAAATACAAGATAAGCTTTTTAATCTTTATTATGGCCTGTTCAATCAGTTTACATTACAAGAATTTTGTACTAAGAAATGTGTAAGGCAGCATACACACATTTAATAATTGTCGTTGGAAAGGAAAGGATATTTCACAATCCTTTCCAATGACAAAAGACTGAACCAGTGCTGTGCAAAAAGCATGGTTCTGCTCTATACAGGGGATTGTTTCTTCCTTTTTATAGGTAAAAACCTATACCCTAGGTATAATACCTCCTCTGTCCTGATAATACTCAGTATTTGCTTATAGCCAGTTCTTTCCAAGCCTTGCTGTCCATGGTCCTCCACTTTCATTTATTGCATTTCAATTCTTTTAATCATGGAAAATCCGCATCACACGTGGGTGTTCCTTGGCAAAATATAAACAGATTATACTTCAGCTTTAAGATTTGGATTTTAAAATAGATTCTTGGATTATGGTGGTAACATAATCCAGTAACAACAACCCATCTACAGTTATACAGACATATATGATTTAACTAACATTTTTGTGTTCTTTCTTGAATCAGATTCAAATTAATAAGAGAAATTCTTATGCCATATTGCTGTCATATGTGCTAATAAACAGCACTTTGTCTCCAAAGCATGAACTATAGATTATTAGTACAGCTGAGTTCAATTTCAAACATCAAAAGTCATCACACACAGGTCAGCTGAAAATACTACACATACAGTCAGCAGAAAGTGATTAAAACGTATGTAAACCCTAACAATGTACTTATTTTATTTGCTCCCTTTGGGTTTGTTTCTGTGTTGTCACTTTGCTTGGTAATTGTTTTACCAGTTCTTTGTTTTCTGACCATTGAAGGTTCTGTGTATGTTTCCTATAGCTCCATATACACACTAGATGATTGTCACTCAAGATTATCTATTTTGACTGTACTCTAGTCACCACTGTAGGGGGGAATTATATACACTAATCGCAATTTTAGGGGGCTTTTTTCCCCATTGATGCCCAATAAAATGGTTTTAGCAGGGGCTCCCCAAGATATGAAGATGCATGAACAAGGGCTCTTCTGGGGTAAGAAGATTGAGAAAGGCTTCTGTATACAATAGGAAGCCTCAAACTCTGTATAACTATGGCCCCTAAAGCCACGCCATGGCCATTTGTTGTGTCCCAAATAAATGTATGAGGTATGTGAATGTATTGGGGTCATGAATCTATGACACACCAGCCCCCAGTTCACTGCCATTAGTCTGTGCCATTATACTGTGCTGCAAAGCATTATGGGTGCACCATGTATATGGACACCACAGTGACAGCAGAGACCTCCAATAACAGAGGGTGACACTAGGAGGCATCTGTGGCAACATTCCAGTCACTTACAGAGTGTACAGCAGAGATGCCAGCTATCCCTCCGCACAGCGCTCACCGGCCCTGATTTATTAATGTTCTCCAAGGCCGGAGAGGATACACCAGTGATTCATCAGTGAAGCTGGGTAATCGAGCAAACCTGGAATGGCTTTCCTAAACGTTAAGCTATTTGTTAGCAAATGTTTTTAATCCTGGACCAGATCCATTCCAGGTTTGCTGTATTACCCAGCTTCACTGTTGAAAGTGTATTCTCTCCAGCCTTGGAGAACTTTAATAAATCAGGGCCACCATCTCATGTCTCCTTCTTCATGGCCGGTGAGTGGTTGCTATGATACAGCTGAGGGAATCTGACCAGGCCACAGGCCACAAAGCACCGGGAGGAGAATCGGTTTGCATATAGTGCACAGGAAGTTCAGTGTGGGCCAAAGAAGGCCTGTCGCCCATAGCAACTCCTCTCTGTCCTCTCTAGCAATAACATCACAGATGTGTTCTTATTGGCCAGCAAAGCCGCCATTCTTCAAGAAATCTGGTATATACCAGTAGAGCAAATGATGGAGGCGAGGGAAGGCTACTGTTCTGGCCAATCAGCATGCAACATTCAGAGATGTGATCTGATTGGCCAGCATAGCTGCCAATCAATTGGAAAACTGCTCAAAAGGAAGCAAAATTTGTTTTCCTATTTAAGATTTGTGCTTTTTATTTTTATTTGCTACTATTTTGCCATTGATTATGCATTTATCCAGAGGAAGGTTAAAAACGCATCTTGAAACAAGAATCAACTTGCCCCAAAATGGATTAAAAATTTCCTTCCTGACCCTGTAAGGCGATCGGATTACTCCCTGGATCAATGGTATATGGAGGTTATTTCCTGCATAAGTACATAGGCTGGCTGTACACCATAAATAACAATGGGCTAGCATAGACATCATAGCAGAATGCTTTCATGCTTGGTGCTTGGCTTTAATGAAGCTCTACGATTTCATAATATGAAAGTGAACAATTGTTTTACCTATGCTGATTAGAAGTCTTTTGATTAGAAGTTTAAAGTTTCCCAGGCAATTGCTCAAAAACCTCGTATACTGAGCTACCTGGCCCCTGTAGAATTTGTAGCAGTCATGGATGCATGTCATGATAGAAGTCAAGCATCCAGGAGAATCTGTTGTTGGTGTGTGTGAATCTTCTCTTTCTTTCTCCTTAGGGGAAGATGGTGGTCTTTAAGTAGACAAGATATGGTTTCGTTCTGTGGAAGGGCGGCAATGTTCGTGCCAGAACCGCAGGGATTGAGTCTGCTGGCTGTACCCAAATATCATCCAGCAGCAGTTTCTGTGTGACCGCCAGTTGCTTTTAAGTTTCTAGCTTCTTTTTGTCACATGGATAAGTTGAGGCAGATTTTAATTCCTGCCACAGTGTTTTACCGTTTCTTTCTTTTAAAAGAAAGGAAAACATCTTCGATCTAAGGAACTGTTCCAAGATCCTGTAAAACTTTGTAGAGAATGTCTGTCTGTTTTGTCAGTAAACACTTCTGCCTTGTATTTTAAAGGAGCGCATGTGTTTCTACAATGTCTGCTGGAGGTAAGCAAAGGCTTCCTTAGAGCAAATATGTCAGAGTACTCATTGAAGCCAAACATCTCCTCTGGTTCTGGGATGATTTCTAAAACACCCTGAAGATATCTCCTGAAGGTTGAGAATGTTCTTTTTATGTAGTTATTGTTTTCTAAAACACCCTGAAGATACCCCCTGAAGCTTTGGTATGTACATTCTATGTAGTTATTCATGGTTGCAGCATTGGTGTTTGTTGCAGGCATCTTGTTGCTCATGGTGTGGAGCACCAGCCTAGCCACATTCATGAGGTTCTGTCGTTGGTGGGAATTTGAAAGCACTTTATCTGTAATTAGGCCCCATTCATCCGGGGTTTCTACCAGCTGCAGATACTGGTAGAACAGAGGGCTGACAGTCCCGAGGACTTCATCTTTAGTTGCTTCTAGGAACTTTTTGTGCAGAGCGTCTCTAAGGACATTTGCCACATATTTTATTCAATACAGTATGCTATCTGTATTGGCAATGATATGCCATATGATTCCACTTGCCAGGTTTTGTATGTCACAAGGTTCAGTCGTGATCCTGGTCGATAGCTAAATTTTAATCCATGCCTTCTTCATAATTTAAATGAGCTGCTGGAGGAGGACATTGTACTTCGTCCTGTGCATGTAAAAGCATCTTAATTACCTTGGATTTTCCACTCAATATATCATCAATATAGGAAACTTTTTATTATTTCATCCTGAAGAGCGGTTATCAAAAGTTTCACCAGATGATATTCTTCTTGTGGAATGATAGCATAGTTAAACGGAATTTATCTTCAAAAATTCTATCTTCGAATTCCAGCATGTGATTCATGAGCTCTATCCGGTATTTGGGTTCTGTCTGGAGGTAGAAGATATGGGGGCTCATAGGTTTTCCTCCTCTCTGTCTCCATCATCCTTTTCCCATTCACAAGAGTCGATATTTTCTTGTCCCAAATGTCCACCTCTTTCTTTTGTTTTTGGGTGATGCTGGTTTTAGTGGCAGCCTCATCCTTCAGTTCAATGAGCTCCAACTCCAGTCATATCCAAGGGGTCCAGGAGATGGGCAATTTTTTGAATACCTGGAGTAGGTGGAACCTTGCCTTCCTCTGAAGAGTGACTGTATTTTGATCATGGCCATTTCATTGTCTTTGAAATATTGTTCTTTGATCTGTACCATGTCCTCCCCTGTCTAATCTGCAGACTTTTCAACCTCACTTGTAGTCGTATGAAAAGCTTAGAAAGAGATAGAGAAACTGGGGTTTGTAGGCAATTGTATCATCTGTATTGTATAGTGCTATATATTTATTTCATACAACACATAAAATTCAGACTAGAAAAAGCGTCCCATCCCCTCTTGAATATCTAAGGAGGAGGGGGGGAGGGATGTTGGGACTGTCAATCCTTGACATTATGCAGAAAAACAAGTGAATAAATGGTGGTGAGACAATGTCGAGACCCAACGCGTTTTGCCCGTATCGGCTTCTTCAGGGGACTAATGGACCGCAAATATGTAAAGTTAGAAGCATGAAGTATATGCAGGGATTAATCTAGTAAACATTTGGCAGGTAATATCTCATGAGATGCTTCAAAATGCAATGGTGGTGTTCCAAACAGAAATGCCTGTTGGTGGTGCTCCGGTGTATTGGCTGTTTCCATACGCAAGAGAACCACCAACAGGCACCTCTGTTTGGAACATCACCATTGCATTGTTTTGGACGCCACCATTTATTCACTTTTTTTCTGCATAATGTCAGGGAAGAACTTTATATAGATATACAGTCCCAACATACTCCCCTTAGCCATTCAAGAGGGGATGGGACTCTAGTCTGAATTTTGTATCATCTGTGTGTTGTATGAATTTAATGTAACCCACTTTACAATACAGATTAGACAATCGTCTACAAACCCCAGTTTCTCTATCTCTTTCTTGGCTCATGCTCATATTATTTGATCTTTAATAGGATAGGTAGTTTCCATCCCTTTCTCCATACCTTATCAGTTTTAGTCTTTGCAGCTTCTTCTTTGCCCTCTATAAATTCTTCTGTTGGCTTTTCCATTTCATTGTTGGTCTTTTCTAACTCCTCTGCAGCCTTTGTTACCCTTTCTAAAGCTTCTCTAAACATTTCTGCAGCCATTGTTAGCTTTTTTTTTAAAGCTTCTTGAATTATTTCTGCAGCCTTTCCAATTGTCTCTGTCTCTGTGTTGTTTTTGAATTCTTCTGTTTTCTCATTCAATTCTTCATTTGTCACCTCCAGTGTATTGTCTTGCTGAATCCGTTCTGGCATTTTTCTATATGGCAGAAAAGCGTGGATCAGTTTTCTATTTCTTTTCCTTGTGACTGTAAACAGGCTGTATACAAACGCAAGTAGATGCTTTCTTGATTTTCTCATTGTCAGATATCTGCTGTCACTAGTAAGGTTAGTTAGAGGTATTATTTATCAGAAATTGTTTTTTTTAACAGTCCTTTTTACACACTAGAGGAAGCTGCTCCACTTCACGAGCACACCTCCAAAATACTAGCAGTTCTTCAGGGCTGGGCTGTCATTTTACTTGATGTACAATATTTAGATTTTGGGTCCATCATCCATTTCTTTGTAGGTGTGTGCTAAGCATAGAGAATACCTTGCTGGGTGGCCTAATTTATTTCTGTGTGCCCTTTTATATGTAATGATATTTTCTCAGCGGGAACAGGACAACTAGGAATCATGGGATTCTTCCAAAGGATTGGTTGAATGCTTACAGGTTGCTTGTTTAAGATACAACATGTTAATTGGCACAGGAGCGGGGTCAGAATTGTTAACGGATTGTAATCTGAACAGCTCTGCTACTGGAAGTGTGTGTGAATTGACGTGTATTTTCTTATTATTTCCAGGTGCGCTAAGAGGACCTACCCCACAGAACTGCCCGTTGCCAGTGTTGTTATCTGTTTCTACAATGAAGCTTTCTCTGCGCTGCTGAGAACTGTACACAGCGTCTTAGACCGAACACCAGCTAATCTGCTTCATGAAATAATTCTGGTGGATGATAACAGTGAACTAGGTACATGATGTTCTCTGTATGGGCCTAATTTATTAAAGCTCTCCAAGACTGCAGAGAATACGCTTTCCACAATGAAGCTGGATAATCCAGCAAACCTGGAATGGATTTCTTAAAAGTAGTTTGGTATTTGTTAGCAAATATTTTCAATCCTGGACCAAATCCATTCCAGGTTTGCTGAATCATCCAGCTTCACTGATGAAAGTGCATCCAGCTTTGGAGAGCTTTAATACGTAAATCAGGCCTTATATCTCTATACATCTTAGTGACATTCAATGGAATTTGTTATGTATTGTTGAAAGTGTTTTTGGGTTTAATGAGGTCACTTCTTCAGTTTCAAATGTGTCTGGAACATACTTCAGCATTTATATTTACACAGGTAGCAGTCCTGTTAATAGAAATGTTACAACCACCAGGCAATTGTTTCTATTCATGCTCCTCTCCCACAGGACAATATATTTACTCTTGTTAATAGACATTTACATTGAATTAACAGTTTGTATGGCACTTTACATTACATTTGCTTCATGTCTACCAATGCCATTCCAGAAGCTTTTACTAAAATAATAAAAATTCTACCATGAACATTTTTTTATGTTGGCATTTCCTGTTACAAAGGAACCATACCGTGTCCTTGTCTCCCACTTGTTTTCCTCTGTTGTCACTTTGATACAACTTTGCATAGTAATGTTCCACTATCAGGAAACCCACACAGATAAATGACATGCAGTGGTTTCTGGAGAGCATTGATCTGAAGTGCTGAGGTGCAACAAAAGATGTTTTATACATAATGTTCTATCAAACTTCATTTCAGTCAGTAAAGGTTTACATGTACTTTGGGTTAATTCTAGAAATTTTAAAGCTTTCTTTTTGTTTTGCTGTTGGCAGTGCATGACAGGTACAGCATGGAGACATTAGTTTATTAGATCATTCATAGGGCAGACCTGTATATATGGAAAAGCCTTGTTCAATGTTGAAAGAAAGAATTAGAAACTGCTGTATTTTTTTTAGTGTCTTTTGAGTACAAAAATATGTGATTCATATATGATTCAGTAGGTTTCCACATTCCTGCTGTGCCAGCATACTGCTGAGCAGCCATAGCACATATACAAATATTTGTGGGTTAGCTAAATGAGACCACCAGAGCTGATTCCATAAACGTATGGACCCCATACGTTTGATTCCAATGGCTGATTCCAATCCCGGTCCTCTCTCATCCTCCGGTCAGCGTCCTTTGCATCTAATGAGTCACCGGGAGTTCCTGGTGACGTCAGTGTGTGCGGTGTTGAGTTGGGTGAGTGGAGGGAATTTCAAATTATTTTGTATTGCATCAATACTGCATTCAATACAGTTATTTTGTATGTCTAAAAGCGGTACATTGTCTTTCAATAAATTTTTTTTTACAGTATAATATAATAAGTTCAATTACTATTTATTTATTTTTTAATTTTTTTTTTAATCTATTTAATTTTATTATATTGACATGATTTTGTGTTTCAAACTTTATTATACTCATACTATTATAATATACTGTAAAATAAATTTTAAACAAAAATAAAACAATGTACCGTTTTTAGACATATAAAATTGGATGGAAATAAACGGCCCAAGAGGTTAAAATCTCTTCAAACCCTTTTCACCCCACAAACATTTTAGGCTAACTTCATGCCAGGGGTGTTAACCTTTGCTGAAATGTTTAAAAATTATAGAGAGACTTCAGAATGGTCAATTCAAAGGATTATTATTGCAAGGGAGAGTTTCAGATTCTTTCCCAAAATTTGGCAATCCTGGTCACTGTGTTTTACAAAGGAAAGCATACGGCAAGATAAAGTGGGAACATGACATTGCGATCAAGAGTCCTCAAACGCTCATAAGCAGTGTTCAATGCTTAGGGTTTTTTCTTTTTTCTTCCAGATGACTTGAAGATTCAACTTGACAACTATATTCAGGAGAACCTTCCAAATAAAGTGAAGGTGGTGAGAAACAAACATAGGGAAGGACTGATTCGTGGAAGGATGGTGGGAGCATCTCATGCAACAGGTAAAGCATGATAAGGGAATGTATTTTCCCAAAAGCCATTTTTAAAAAAAATAAGTTATTGGTTGACATTTAGTCACCTTAAGTTGCTTGTATATACCTTTACATCTTTCTCCACCCCTTCTACATTCACATGTTGGGCTTTTCTGTATAGGCAAAGCTCTGACATTTTCTGGGTAATAACCAAGCTTGCTTTCACCCTCCTTCCTACATTTTTAGTGGATTATCACTATGATGAGCTTCTTTATGCACTAACAGGAATGGGTGGGAAGGGGGAGGCAATCCCCATCATTATAGATGTTTTGGAGTTTTGCATAATTTGAATGGCCATAGAGTGGGCAGGAATAAAGCTGCAGTTTTCAGTGATCTCTAGGTTCCTGACAATTACACTTTCTATAGTGTCTGAAGGTAGAACTATCTGTGTTGCTTTGCCACTCAACCTGATTCACTTTTAATGTTAAAAAATCCGGGAGTATCTTTTCCCCTGGGCAGACATTTATGACGGACTACATGAGAAGTTATGTGATATATCTTGTGACGTTTAGTTGACAACTTGCACCCAATAAATAAATAAATATATATATATATATATATATATACCGGTGTGTATATATATATATATATATATATATATATCCTCCTCCAGAAAAAGCGGACTAAGATTCCGTGAAACGCATAGAAAGATTGGAATACCTTGCTTTAGTGAGTTTCCAGAAGGAGATCTATGTTGGTGCTAGCAATGTTTATATTTGCTTTTTGGTCATGTATTTTAGAATGTGATTTTTAATAAAGTGAGTTTTAGCCTCTTAATCTTCTTGGAGAATTTGCTGATTTGGCCTAAAAAGTCCCGTTATCTAGTTATTTAACCAAAAAATCCTTTTGCAGTTCTAATTTTGGGATGTGGCCTGTTTAACTTTAATTCTGAAGGTGTCTGAACCATAATATATATCGTTCCTAGTTAAAACCTGAAAATTTCCAGTTGATTGTTGTGAAGAACACAGACATTATCAGCAATGTGTATCTGACTGCTCAAGCACTGAAATGAGATACTTGATATTTTCTCTGGAATGCTAGCTACATTCTGTCCATCTGCAAAAGTGAAATATTAGCTCACAGAAATTGAATATGAGAATTTGGTTAGAGCAATCAAAGCTAAGCTCTAATATTTGAAAACATAGTTCTTTTTATATATATACATTTGAGCAATCTTCTTGTGTTTTGCAGGCGATGTGCTGGTATTCCTGGACAGTCACTGTGAAGTCAATGAGATGTGGCTACAACCTTTACTGGCACCAATCAAGGAAAATACTAAAACTGTGGTGTGTCCGGTCATTGACATCATTAGTGCCGACACACTAATGTACAGCTCCTCCCCTGTTGTACGAGGAGGATTTAATTGGGGTCTCCATTTTAAGTGGGATCCTGTTCCTATGTCAGATTTAGGAGGACCCGATGGATTCACTGCTCCTTTCAGGTGACTGATCTATATTGGATGAATTATTGGAAAATAAAAGTATTATTATTAATAATAAACAGGATTTATTTATAGCGCTGTACAATTATATAGGGGTTGCAAATGACAGACAGATACAGACAATGACACACGAGGAGAGGACCCTGCCCCGAAGAGTTTACAAGTTTACAATATATAAAATGTTCCATCTCACATAAAAAAGGATTTTGTGTAGAGCATAGAGCAGGGGTGTAAAACTTAAATACACAGAGGCCCAAAATTAAAAACTTAGACAAAGTCGAAGGCCAACCTTGAATTTTATTGAAAAAAATTGAGTTTTTCTTTCTCATTAGATATAAAACCTTTTCATATGGAAACAAAGAGGATTTGCTTCGCATTCAATCTGGAACAAGCCTACAAAAGAAAAAGACGCATAAAAATTTTTTTAAAAATTTTATTTAAGAAAAAATCTTATGCCTCTTTCTCTATTTGTAGCCTAGTTAAATTTCAATGGTAACCTTTTTGCACAGGCTCACTAATAATAATTTTCTTCTATGAAAATCCAACCATTCAAGTCCATGCCTTGGAGTAGCAAGGAAAAGTACAGCTGATGGGGAGAGCTGGAAATGCCAGACGGGGGCAATGCAGAGCTAAATGTTATGAGTTACCTGCCACTGGAACTCCCTCTTCATTGAAATAGCGCCGCTATGAAATTCCCGGCATTACTTGCGCCTATAAAACAGTCCAATGCGGGGCCACGGCCTTTAGAGTGATGCCAGGAATTGTAGTAGCGGCTCTATTTCAATGCAGCGGCGGGCCAGCTGCAGTTTATATTTAGGATTCCTTTGGGGGCCAAAAAAAGGACATTGCAGGTCAGATTTGTCCCACGGGCCAGAGTTTGCTGCCCCTGGTATAGAGAGTTAACTAACAAATTTTGTATATTTTAATCATTATTAACATCATTCAGGTTATTATGAACAGCTTCCATATAGATTCCAGGGTTGAGATGTTTTCTCTGCAGATCTCAGTTGTGTTCCAATACTTCAGCCACTGCAAGGCCTATTATTGGTGTCCTGCTATTCCAATAAAGGGTTTATAATAAAAATTAACTGCAATGCATTGCAACGTTTTGCTACGGTTTTGTGGAATTGGATGGGGAGGAGGCAAAAAATGCGCATGGTAGGGAAGTCTAATAATTTTTTTTTAAAAACCTCTTTGCTTCTGTGAATAGTTGAATGTTTTAAATTTGAGCGGCTACTCAAGTGAACCTGTGGTATACTATAGGGGAAACCCTGGCTATCCCATATGCAAATAGTCACTGCACAGGTTGTTTTCTGGTGCTCCTTATCCTGTCTCCATATTGGTTTATCACTATGATTGGTGACCTTACAGTCCAATACTAAAGTGCCGGAGGTAGGAGGGGTGAACCAAGAATGTTTAAAATAAATTTGTGGCTTTGGGATAGGTAAACATAAACTTTCCTCTTTTGTTGTCTGTCTGCACATTGATAGCTTTACAATGACGACAGGTTCAGCTTAATTTTTTAGCAATTTTCATAACAATTAATAACTGAAACAGCCACAGAACAAATGCTTCAGTGTGAATAAAGCTGATCATGTAAACACTACACAGCCTTATTACGTCTTTCTTAAGAATGATCCGCCACATTCCTGACATTTCTGGGAGAGGGATTACACACACATAAACAACAATAAGTTGGTTGAACTATGGATTTATTTTCATGTAGTAACCACCAGAATGGGCGGCTTTACTTCAGGATTCTTGTTCTAGCTAATTCTGTACTTTGTGTTCCAGAATGGAGGAGGCTGCATTTCAGCTCTGCCAGTTTTTCTTATAGTGGCGTCTCAGCCAACTCCTGCTGTATTTTTTTTTTTAATTGCCTGGAATCTGAAGGATTCATTTTTACCAAGAACAGGATACTATTAGATTATATTAACTGGATGGGATTGTGGAAAATGTTTTGTGGTTGTGTTGGCTGCATATCTGCAATGTTGTAAATATAGAGCCGCAATATGGAAGTGATTTTAACTTTCCAGAACTGGGCTGAACTAAAAAAAAATATTCCTAGCACTAGTATAGCATCATCTGGTGTTTGTCTACTCCACTACTTTCATTTAAAGTTATAATTGTTACCTTATTAATTTTATATAGTTTGTTTTTTAATGGTGATTTATTTTTCAATCTCTGTTTTTCTAAAGGTGTACATAAGATGAAGCTGTATTCACTTTAAACCTCATTTAAAGCTTTAGGCATAAGATATGCATAACTTTTTTCCCCAACAGCGGTCTGGCCAGTCTGTCAATACCACTGATATATTTTTTTTTTTTTTAGTGTAGTTGTGCTATGAGCTTGGCCTGTGTTGACCCCCATCCACGACTTCCAGGGATCACAGGGAGTGACTTGAATACAGCTTCTTTACCTACAGCAGCAGCTTTAGACATACCTTTTGGTGTATGTAAAAAAGTTTTACCTTCAATTAAAATTTCCATACAGTGCATATTCAATAAAATTCCCTCAAATCCCTCAGCAGGAGATCATGTCCCGGGTCTCTCCAGTTGACGTCTGAAGTATAGATTTTTCTTGTATTTTCATGGGATAAGTGGTATTGCTGTTCATGTCTAAAGATCCATAGGATAAAACGAACCTGTATTTCCAGCCTAATCGGCCCTAAAAGCTTCTGATACAAACACAAACCTTATGTGTGTATTAAAGGATCCAGATTTGCTGTTCTGAGATGTGTACATGCTCTGCAGTTGATTAGGATATATTACAAATATAAATTGTTGGAATTCCAGGTCTCCCACAATGGCTGGAGGTCTTTTTGCCATGGACAGAGAATACTTTAATACACTGGGCCAGTATGACAGTGGCATGGACATCTGGGGTGGAGAGAACCTGGAAATTTCATTCCGCGTAAGTACCAGACTTTTTTTTAAATCTGTTTGTTTCATTTCCTAGATATTCAATAAAAAAATCAATATATGATGTTTTTTTTATTATTTTACTTCCAATTCCTATTTCGGTGTTCAACCCATAAACTTTTTTAAGCTGGGTAGGAAGAAATTGTAACTGGGTGGGCAGTCCCTGTATTGTGACCCAATATCATCAGTAACCACCCAAAAAGAGCCGGGGGAGGACACTGTATTTAATAGAGTGAGTTTAAAAAGGGATTTATTTAAGTCTTCAAAATGCCTCAAAAAGCTAGAAGTTATGATAAAGAACATCTCTGCTAAGACTTGGGGTTCACACTCCGCTCTACAATGTGCATTCCCATGCGTCTCCCTGCAGCTGGCACTTTACCAGCCACATGAACACTGGCACAGCAGTGCTGGTTCTTGAAGACCGCGTGCACATGTGGCAGTGAGGGGAACTGGTACATTCCCTGGGGACCTCACTGCCAGTGTCAATTCAGTCTTAAGCTACATACACACGTCAGATTTTTATCGCCCGATAATCGGCATCGGCCAATTATCGGGCGAAAATTTGCCGTGTGTACAGTCGGTGTCGTCCATCGTCCGGACGACCGACCTGCCGGATCCACGGACGATGGACGACAGCCGATCCTAATGAAAGTGAAGGGGAGAGCGCGCAGCAGGGCGCCGCTCCGTCGCTCTCCCCCTCCCCTCTCCATAGAGCATGAACGGTGCTGTATGTACAGCATCGTTCATGCATCGTGCACTCCCTTGTCGTTGGAAAGGATCGTGAA
>NC_092862.1:119886988-119895170 GCF_032062135.1 Pyxicephalus adspersus
TCTGCAGATTGAATCCTTTATTACAAACTGCAGATATAGAACCAGGAGCATCAATAGTAACCTTACTGGCTTCATGTATATTTGCTGTTTTCCAGGGTGATTACCACTTAAGATGAGTGTTAACAACCCACAACCCCCCCCCCCCTCCTTCCCCAGGCTTTTGTAAAATTGGTGGGGGTGGTATATGGGCTCTCAGAGGGGAGGTCCTCACAGGTGGTAGCAGGTAAGTAGGATGGGATTGTATATGGGTTCTGATTAGGGACATTCCTTCCCATCAGGAGCAGGGAGAGGGGTGTGGGTGGCATAAAAATTATAAATTGAGAGATCCCCCATGATTAGCATCTGTAGGCTATGAACACATGTAAGATGATTCCCAGCCAATATGAACCTTATGGTTCCTCTGGGACAAGAATCTGACGTGTACAGAGGCTGTCCAACATCATTAATGGATCTGTCCGGGTGGATCCATGAATGACAGAAAATGAACAACCGCAATCGAAGTGAAGGGAGGAGAGTGCAGCGGGGTGCCACTCGCTCGTTCTCCCCCCTTCTCTCTCCATAAAGCAGAATTGCACTGTATGTACAGCGCTCATTCATTATTCTTTCAGTCCTTTTGTCCTTGGAAATGATCATGAAAGATCCATTTCCAATGACATAAATGTTAGCGTGTGTACACAGCCTTGGTGTTTTCTGTTTTTTTTAACTTTCGTTTTTTTTTTTTTTCCTTGCACACTGCTTGCAGGAACAATACTTTGCCCTGAGACCAGAGCTAAGGAACCGAGACTATGGTGACATCAGCGAGCGAGTGGCATTAAGAAACCGATTAAAATGCAAATCATTTAAATGGTATCTGGACACTATTTATCCTGAAATGCAAATTTCTGGACCCAACGCCAAACCCCAACCACCCGTGTTTGTTAACAGAGGCCAGAAACGACCAAAAATTCTACAGCGTGGGAGGGTAAGCGCCTGAAATGACAATATCTTCCATTTGCTCTATATATAAATGGTCAATTTTTCTAACATTGGTATTTGAATTAATTCTTGTTAGCATTGGACCAATAATGACAAATGTGACATAGTAACATGGGTAATGTGCATTGTCCTTAACAGACTAATAAATTAATTTGCAACATGTATCGTCTTCTCAATCTGTTCAGGCTAAGATAGACAATAATAAAGGAAAATTACATAAATGGATCATTGGAAACATTTAAGGAACTCTAGTAATTTTATTTTTATTAATTTTAATTTTTTTTTAATATCCCTTAGATTCTATATAATATCAAATTCTGTTCCGCTGTGTTTTGTATTCTGAGCTGTAGTAATGTTACCTGTGCTAAAACTAATATTTGTGCTGATTGCAATGGAATATTTATGTTTAGAACCAAAATCCTGATTTGATTTTGCATAAAATTACAAAAAGAAAAGCATAATCAAGAATAACTTATTGCATGCAAGGAAATGTAAAAAAACAGGAATATTTTTTTTTATGCACATGATGAAATCAGTAGATTGTCACCTCACTCACTAATCTAAGGAAATCCTAATAAACTTTGCTGAATCAACACCTTAATCTTCTTTAGTAAACAATCCCTAGTATATTAAATTACAAAAAAAGTTACATAGAACAAGCTCTTTCAGGGAGATGGAGATGTTATTTTAGCCCATGCTGTATATTATAAAATTTATATTAACCTTTAAATTTAACCTCTGTTGTCTTTTTCAGCTGATCAACATGCAAACCAATCGATGTCTAGTGGCTCAGGGTCATCCAAGCCAAAAGGGGGGGCTAGTAGTAGCGAAACAATGTGACTACAATGACTCTGATCAGGTATTTGTCCTTTTATTACTTTGTGTACCGCTCTGTATGTCTCTCTGCTTTCCTCTCCCGGGCTCATGCAGCAATTCTGGTGCCTTTTACTTGTTTATGACACACACCTCTTAACTAAATGTTTAGGAGTTTTTCCATACCAGTCTGCATTCTGCATGTCCTTTTTCTAGAGACCTTTATCTTGTCAGTAACTTATATCATAATACTGAGTTTAATTAAGGAAAACAAAGTTATAAAATTGGTTGGTTTTGTTTGATTCTTTCAGATCTGGACTTACAATGAGGAACATGAACTGATCCTGAGCAATCTTCTCTGTTTGGATGTGTCAGAAACTCGATCCTCAGATCCCCCTCGTCTAATGAAATGTCACGGGTCTGGAGGTTCACAGCAATGGGTATTTGGTGTAAGTACAATTTATAGACAATTGTGTTCATAATATATTATACCTGCATGTCTGTTCCTGGATTGTTGGTTCAAAAATGTAATCAGTATCCTAGGCAGAGGTGGCTGCCCCTCCAAATTATTGAGTGCTGGTGTAAAGGGTGACGTTACTACAGCATATGTGTATAAAGTGAATGATATTGGGGTAGGATGTGGTATTCCCAAATATTGTAAGTACGTGGCCACCCCCTTAGAAAAGGACAATATTGTAGGAGACAGAAGGGGATTTAGATGTGGCCAAAATTAAACATTTATGTAGAAAAGTAATTTTAGGATTAGAATGTGATGTATAAAACTAGTGCAGCCATTAATTGGTACAATTAACAAAAATACAACACAAAAGTACAATAGAACAAAAATGTTTTAAAACAAAAGATTTTCAAACTTGCCTTCCCATTTTCTTCTGTCTTTTGATACCATCACTACTTCCCACCACTACATATCCCCCCTCCTATTGTGTGTAAATTCCCCTACCTACTAGATTGTAAGCTCTTCGGGGCAGGGTCCTCTCCTCCTGTATCACTGTCTGTATTTGTCTGTCATTTGCAACCCCAATTTAATGTACAGTGCTGCGTAATATGTTGGCACTATATAAATCCTGTATAAAATTAATAATAATAAAAAAAGATTGGTATTGCACCAATTCACATACATATGTGCATACGATCCCTAGTCTTAGACAGATAACTCAGAGTATAGTCTGAAATGAAGGTTTTACATACAGTAAGAGAAGTCTCTGATCCCGACACGTTTTGCCTTTTATGCTTCCTCAGGGGTATTGGGGAGACCCAATCATAATGTAATGTGGGTTAGGTACTGAATGAACCATAGAGAGGTCTAGGAGTAAAACCAGTCCAAGTGGAACTATAATGACTGTCAAGACTAAGGGATTCTCATAGAAAGTGTAGGCATTAAAATACATTGTTGATGGATGAACCAGAAAAAAATCCCTTAAAAGTGTGTGTTGGGGGGGGGGTTAGGAGCTAAGAGATGAGTAGCTGGGGGAGGCAGCTGGAGGGCCCTACAGACACAGACTTACCATTCACCCCTTTTTTTTTTATTTATAAGGAAGCTGATAAAACTGCAATACTGCAGCAATCATAAGACGGTCTGTCTTATCTGTTACCCCCCTGGGGTGTACATGCAGATGCCCCCATGTGTGCTGCAATTCTGCATGGAAGACATGGAGCTTTCTGCTTTCTTAATCAGAACTCCCCCAGCAGCTGCTGGCCAGTTATCCTGTCCAGCAAGCAGGTAGTGGGCCTTAATTGGATTCACAAACAGGTTTTGTTCTGGTTGAAGAAATATATGATTTTATGTTTTATGTATTGAGAAAAATCCTTTCTAAGAGGACAGCACTGGGGATGATATGCTGCAGTGCATTTAGAACAGCATAATGGTCTCTGGTATTAATATGTCCCCAGATTTGTTTATTCTCATGCCCTGAGATAAGTCCTATACAGTTTAAAGTTTTTGGACATTGCTTTGACGTCCAGCCTCCACACTTTTGTTTTGGCCATTACTATGAATGGAAATGGAATGTACCAGGGACACTTTTTGTTAGCAAGTTCTTTGGCAGACTAAGATTTGTTGACTGGGAGGTTTTGAAGTTATTTGTACAGCCTCTAGCTTCCTCCAGCATTTATTTTTGTCTCCCAGACTAATGTAAAGCATTGATTTTAAGGGGGTAATAGAAGCTCTCTGACCCAGACAGATTATAACCAGTCCACAGAATAGTCACTGTCGCCATTCTCCATCCACACCATGTCCCCAGTCTATGAACGTTATTTCTTCAACTTTGCCAGTGTCTGATATTCATTACATATACTGACATTTGTGACCCTTTAGTGATGTCCAGGGCTGCAATTAACATCCTCCATACCTTGATGATTGATTGAAAATCAATACAATAATAACTCCATATTCACATACTTTCTCTTTAAATTGTAACATTTGGAGGTTATAAAGTGCTCTTTATTCACACTATAAAGCTGCCAACTCCTTAATAATAAGACTGGAGCCTCTACATTCAGATTGGCTCACAGAGAAGAATGTGTTATTGCAAAGTTCCATGTTCTACTTGATTGCAGAAAATAAATTTTTAAGCTGCTTCCAAGGGACATCTCATTAAGTCTGCGCTGGTCAGAGACTTTGCTCAAGTACAACATGTTTTATTAGCTACAAGTTTTTTTTTTTTTTTTTTCATCATCCAAGAGGTTTCCAAAAAATGACTGAATCTGTTCTCTCACACATGCAGAAAAACAACCGGCTGTACCAAGTGTCCGTCGGCCAGTGTCTGAAGCTTGTAGATTCCCTTAGTCACAAAGGATACGTCTCAATGGCAATATGTGACGGGTCATCATCTCAGCAATGGCACATGGAAAGCTAAGTTATACCACCGACATCCCCATCCTGCCAAAACTTTATGTACTCTGTATGGCACCACACGCCGTATGCTGCTATTTTAACGTGGAATGGTTTTACAGAACACATTGCCGGACTGATGGCACATCGTGCATGTAAGCAGCCAGCTCGTATTTGTCCGCATAGCAGAAGAAGCTTCCTGTTACCAATGTGCAAGCCACTGAAAGCATTAGAGGGGTGTCAAGAATTTTAAATTGTTTTAAATGTTTATGAAGCTCATTTGGTACATGAAAAATAATTTTAACCATTTAAATGACTTATTTACCTTACAGTATATCATAAAAGTTTTTACGTACTTTGAAAAGCCTACATGAGTGGCATTAAGAACAGCTTGTGACGTCATTAGGAACACTAGATATATTTTAAATGGCTTGTGGCATTTCTAATAAAACTGGAAATATCATTTTCAGTCTGTGGTTCTTCGTTTAAATGACAGAAAACCTTAAGTCAAAAGAAAAATAGGATGGTATTTATCTTAAATAAAAATACAGAGTATATTGTACAAGTTTTCTTTTCTTGCACTGTACACAATTTCAATTATAAAAGCTTTTCACACCTGGAGATGGTAAACTAATATGGGAGAACCTGGGTGATCCAGTCTAGGATTGAAAACGTTTGCCAACAAAGAGCACATTATTTTTAAGAACTCTATTCCAGGTTTGCTGGATCACCCATGATAGTCTATCATCATCTCCAGCCTTGGAGAGCTTCAAAAAAACTGTCTTAGGCTGGGTCTACACGGACGTTTTTAAGAACGCATGTTAACGTTCCCACTTCGTTTATGTGCTTTTTTTTTTGCACTTTTATAAGCGTTTTAAAGCTTGCCCGCGTTTTTACCGCAATTGTGTTTCAAATGCGTATAGACGTGGGAAAATGCGAGAAAACGCCATATTGAAATCAAAAAAGTGTTTACCCGCATTTTTGGGCGTTAAGCCCGCGTTTTAACTTTTTAAACATTGCAAGCAATGTTTTGGAGAACGCTCATAAACGTGCCTCAAGGAAACGTCCTGGTGTAGATTAGCCTATTAGAATGCATGGGAATATCAAACATGGGCCTTTAAAGCCTCAAGTTAAATGCTGGAGAAAACGTCCGTGTAGATGAAGCCTTAGAAAATTATGGTGAATGTGTGCACCCTTCAGAAAAGAAACATAGTATTTATGTACCAGCACACTGTGCCTTGGCATGGCTGCTTGTAGTCCAAATTAGGAACACACAGGAAAGGATAGAAGCTGCACAAAGTGTGCGGTCTTTCTAGAACAGGAAGTGCCTATGAATACACCTTTTTGGTGTTTTGGTATATGTGCAGCCAAAAATGTTTTAAATCCAGTTGCAAAAGATAGGAACCCCTGACTGGTTTCTACTGGGGAAGGGGGGCATAAGAGCTCCCATCATTTTCAGCCTTGATCCTGACAGTGAATTAAGATTTTATTATTATTATTATATTATTCTACTGCCCTGTTAACAGTTTCCAAACATTGTACCCGGTCAGGGGTCCTAATGTTTCCCCACTGTATTCTAAACTAAGTACACAATTATCAGTTGGTATACACTAACTGAATTCATGCCCTGTACACAATGGGTTTAATGTCAACCTGACACTACAAAAAAATAAAATAAAATAAAGCAAATCCAATCATTTAAACAAGAATGCTACTTGGAATGGAAGGGCTATGGCCGCTGTCGCTATCACAAAGCAAGAAGAGAAATGAATCAATGAGTGCTGGTTATACCAGCCTTCCATCTTTTTAACTTGGGGGAACCCCTGAACTAACTTTCTGTTCAGGGAACTCCTGCTATGAGTACTACATCCACAGCTCACAGTACATTAGTGTGGTGGTCCGTAGGAAGAATCCCTCTTACATTCCTGGCCCTTGGGAAGAACGTCACCCTTACAGATAGAAAAAAAGATCATTGGTATCAGGTAAACTGACCCAAGAGGCACAGAATGCTCTACTACTGAAGGAACCATGGTTCAGAAATGTATTATTTGTATAAATTTTACCCAGAAGAATTTACTACCGCTTTTTCACAGACTGTACTACAAAGTGCATCCTTCAAAAACAACATTACTCTGCTCTAATTTCTTCAGGCTGTCCTGACTGCACTGCCCATACTCTGTGCTTTCTCTGCCATGTATAGCAATTCAGCTGTTCCCTATGTTCCAAGCAATGCCAACCCAGCCCATGTGCCCACATAAACCATCTTTGAGGTTTGTAAAAGCTGTGCTGACATGTGCTGTGTTCTACACCCTCCACACTGTCCTGACTTTCCCACAGCATTTTACCATTCTTATTCTTGCACACCTATTGGTTCTAAAGCTGCAACCAGGGTGATTCTATCTAGCTGCTATTCCTAGTGCAGGTAATCTGCACCTTCTAACACAGGGGTGGGCAAACTTTGTAGCTCAGGGGCTACGAGTTTTAAAATTTGACAGGCTGGGCTAGTATCATATGAATGGAGAGTGTTGTATGTGTAAAAATTGTCTGGATTAAAAAGCCCAACGGGTTATATATGGCCTGCAGGACGTAGTTTGGTAAACAACATGTTAGAGCAAGCAGGAGCAGAATCATTCTTGTAGCTGGTACTTCTAATCTTATGTCTTTTTCTATTGAATTATCTCTAAATTCTGATCTAGCAGCTATCTACCATAATATATATTGTACACTTATTCCAGAAGACAACTCTGCAACCTTTCACTGATTGCTGAATGTAAAACAAAATGGGGAGCAGTGAGCCTTCATTCAGATTCTTAAATGACACAGTAACCAATAACTCCCAGATTTTAAAACCCAGGAATTCTCCAGCAAGAAGTTAGCAAGTGGCATTGGTCAGGCTGCTCTTGCTAAACAGGGTGTCCTGAATTGGGATGAAAACAAAGAGCACCAAAATGAGGTGTGAACAAGAAAACTTCTCAGGACATCAGATGATTGAACAAATTTGGGAGCATATTAGTACCAGAGAGCAGATAGAGCTGTGCCCCCCCCCCCCCATTACACTGTGCCCCCCCCCATTACACTGTGCTAGACACCCCACAGCCCATCCCCAGTGATGTCCTCACTGATTAGAAAAATCACTTTCATTTCATAAGTGGCTAGAAAAAAAAATCTCACAAAGGTTATAGTTGTAAAATATTTTATTTGTAAATGCTGATCTTCTAAATCTGCTTCCACAAATTCCAAAACCCATAACACTCTGTATACTCCAAAAATCATTTTTTGCCAACATTAGATACTATTTTACAGGACAGAAAAAAAATGAACTGTAGGACAAATACTGGTAGGATGTTGAGATATTTTACAAGAAGAAAAATATGCAAGAAACAATTTCATACAGCTATTTACCAAGAGGAAAAAAATATATACAATTAATTTCTTCTGTACGATAAAAAATACATCATGCCATATACATTACAAGTTCAAGACTGTGTGACCGAATAGATCAAGAGCATACAGTCCACTTCCATTGTGCACACATATAAAAAA
>NC_092862.1:119896138-119966531 GCF_032062135.1 Pyxicephalus adspersus
AAAAAAAAAAAAAACTACAATAAACTGACTCATGGAATCAAGTATTTTAAATGTATTTTAGTGCAAGTTATTTTCCCTTAGCGCTATCCCTAAGGAAGTCATTTCAGTACATTCCTTGTTCAGTGGTGTCTACTTTATTTATTTAGTTTTCTTTTATTAGAGGGCCTGCCCCTTTTTCGTATAAGGCTGTGGCCAGCACGCTGGGCATCTTGCTTCGCTGGTGATCTCAGTCTTACATTCAGGTATTTGCCCGCTTGCTGACTTATTTCTTGACCCAGTAAAACATTTTCTCCAGTGAGCACGAAGCAAAAGCACTGGGACTTTCTCGGAAACCAGCTGCCTGGTCGGAGCACTCCAGAGAGGCTGACAGCGGCCTCCTCCACAGGCGGCTTCTAAGCTTCACTTGCTAAGCAGGCTCTGAAGACACAAATGTATCATTTAGCCAGCATGCTTAATCACATCTCAGGGACAAGTAAAACCATGGAGTAGCAAGGAATGCTTTCAGTTCATCCATTTCCGGCAGTTAACGGCACCACAGTGGCAGGGGATCTTGTGCTGATCATCTTCAAAATCAAACTTATAGTCATAACAGAGCTGAAAAGATAAGACGAGCCCATTAGACTCTGTTTCATCAAATTTAGTGACTCCTTAAAAGAACTTCACCTTTAGTGCAGCTGCCATTTAAAAAATCTGGAAGAAAGATGAGTAATATCCCAGTTGGCTGCACTTAAGGGTGGATTGTGTTTGGCGTCATCAGTTTGACATTTTTTGACGTTTCTGAGAACAATCATTATTCATGATATGTCTCGCTTCAAGGGGGTTTTGTATCAACAGATTTTATGGGAAAGCAAAACTCTTTTGAAGCAAACAAAAAGCACAATCCTATTACAAGACGTCAAGCAACAAAGCAAAGTTAATTTAAAACTATTCTTATTTATTAAATCAAACCTTCTCCCCCAAAGTTTGTTTTTTAAGGCACTGAGGGCATCAAAACACTACCACAATGCTATTCATTCTTGACAATGGTCCTGTAGCGTGTGGTATCACATATACGATGTGTTGTGGCATGAATGAAAACACAATTTGACAGGCTGCCTCTTCATGCACTGCACAACACACACTGATGCACCCACTTTATCATAACTGCATCAATGCCGGAGCTTTTCAACTTTTTAACCATCGAAAATCAGCCAATCCGACTTTCAGGTAACTTTTTGAGCATACAGTTGACAATCTAAAATCCCGCCATTGATAATGCATTTCCCTCAGTTTTCCGGCATGAATTTCGGATCGCATTTTCAATACTGGGACAGTAGTACACGGTTTGGCCACTAATGTTTTGATGGCGCTGTTCTGCAGAAACAGCTG
Source organism: Pyxicephalus adspersus (assembly GCF_032062135.1). NCBI lineage: Eukaryota > Metazoa > Chordata > Amphibia > Anura > Pyxicephalidae > Pyxicephalus > Pyxicephalus adspersus. Next base: position 119,897,507 of record NC_092862.1, read on the forward strand.
TTAGGTCTTGCTTGCTAAACTAAATACACATTGCGAGGTCTCGGTGCCTGCTCCCTGGAACTGTGGCAGATGTCCACGGGTGTTGCAATAGCAAGGCTGGCCTGTGTGTGGAGGCAAGTATAACTTTCAAAAATCCAGAATTTTTGAAAATCCGGCGTACCTCAGGTCCGAAGGTTGCCGGATTTTTGAATGTCAAGTGTATATAAAGAATGGGGCAAAATATTAGGCTTCCAGTAAAAAGGGACAGGTCAGTTTTCTGAAATCATTCACTGATCTAGGAAATATAAAAAGAAAATAACATACCTCTTCACCCCTTTGTATCCTGCGATTGGAGCTGATAATTATCTTATGTCCCTTCTCAAACGTTACCACTTCAGCCACCCAGTTAGGCGCACATGAATGGTTGATATACCTAAAAACAAAACATCAGCATTGCAAGTTATTGAACAAAAAGTACCGTAATATAATAATGCCAGTCACTTAGGCAGTCTCATTACCATCCTCAATATACAGCGCTACAAATGCATCAGACAAATTCAGCGGAGTTCTGCAGCCTTTCTCATATATATATATACACATATATACATACATACAACTATAGGCTTCATACATCACCATGGTTTATGCAATGATTTAGAAGGATGACGGGCCAAGGCTCAAAGATCTAACTGAAGTTTCCATAGAAGCTAGCTTTTGATACCTCTTGCAACTCTAAGTACTATCAAATGTGCTATGCAGATCTTTACTCTCGGTAAATGTGGCAAACAGATTAATCTACAAGGATTCCCAAGCAATGGGCTAGTCAGCACATTTGTACTGTGATATTGGCCTATTTTGGACCTCAGAATTAGGGAAGTTGAAGTCTTGTCAGTTTATGTACACCTTAAATTAGATCTGAATGCAATCATAAATTCTCAAACGATGTCACCATGTAAATTTTAAGTACATTTTTTTTTTTTATCTTTAAACCTTTCACCAAAAGAATACATAATGGTTTTACCATAAAGGTCTTTGTTCAGACACTTCCTACTGTAGGATGTCAACTAATTCCCAAATGCACTGCTGCAGTGCCACCCTCTCACATGACTGACGCACATTATATAAGCAGGGTCTACCATGGGCACTTATAGGAGCTGGACCACAGCAATAATGTATAGATGAGTCTGGGGCAAGTGCATGTAGATAAGAAATGTATGAAAGCGGTTGGAGGGGATCAGAAGCACTAAGATGCAAAAGAGCACACAAACAAGGTAAAACTTATTTATGAAGAAAAACACAGAATTTATATATGATACACATTGCAATAAAGTTTTATTCACACATTACTAACACGCCATGTGGCTGATGTAAAACTGATTAGCTGTGTGTGTTTTCTGATGCATTTTTAGTGTCTCACCCTGTAAAACTGCTCAGCATAGCCAAACCCAAGGTCTGTGCACTTCTACTTGGAACAAAGCAACAAAGTACCAATGAGCCTAAAAACTGTATTTGATCTTATTACAAACCTTGCAGGTCCTCCAGTTAATGTGGCATCAATGACATGTTCATTGTCGATACGGAACATATATACACCACGATTCTGAAACAAAAGGTTTAGGAAAAACACAGAGCTTTAGAATGAAAACTAAAACCATAGCAAACAGAAATTAAAAAAAATAATATATTCACTGTAAACACATAATACTTCCCAATCCTCCAATCATTTAGATGGACACTATTTTTCAAAGTTTATAGTGTATGCAAATCCAGGTCTAAACATTTATTATGTATTGCAATAGGCATTTGTGATTGTAGTTTAATTTTTTCAATGCATGAAGAATATTTCTCCTACCTGGTAATCATGGCATTCCTAGAACTGTCTGGCTTTCTGCAATAGGGTAAAGCTAACCCATTGCCTCCAATGCAGCGGTAGCACTACACAATGTTTGGGAATATAGGATTTCATGCCAACATGCCCCTGCAATCTGCTAACCTATCAGCTTTGTATCGGAGTTTCTCATATCACAGCAGAATATAAATCGGTCAGTTTAGGACTAAGCAAGGACACCACTGGGCTCCCATCGGCCAATGCATTGGTCCTGCGAGCCCAGATAGTTTAAAAGTCTGTGTGTGTCAACCCAGACATTTTCAAGTTTTGCTTGAACATTACCTGGAGTGATTTCAAAGCAGTTAACATCCAATATAATTCAGCATACCTGAGATTCGTACAGCTTCTCTTTTCTATTGGCTACTTCATTGCGTATAATGGTTCCAATGTATTCAATCACCATAGTGTGCTTTTCAATATCTCTAGCAGCATATAACCCCAGACCCTTAAAAAAAAAAAGATTAGGATCTTAGATACCATATAATAATATATACAAATGAGCTGATAAAAATGTATGAACAGTGCCTTCATCACACGTACATTTGGGCAAAAAGGAATGAAATAATTAAAGTGATCACAAAGAAGAAAAAGTGACACCATACTTGCCTTTTCAGCAGTAATGTCTTAAAATGCTGCAGGGATGCTGCCATGTGATGTGTTGCAGGTATGCTGAAGTAACAAGTTGGGGTGCCATTCAAAATAAGTTTCCACAATAAGAAAGTATGGGAAAGACCTTAAGCTAAGCTTGGAAATAACCTTAAAGTCTATGAAATTTATTGCATTGGAAAACAGGGCCAATAAATTAGCTTTCAGTGTGTGTTCTTCTACTGCCCCAAAACATTACTGACAAGTAATATATATGCAATGAATAACCTGACCGTAGCGATAAAAATGGACACTTAGCCCCTATACCTGCCTGGAACATGTATTGAAGTTTATTGGCTACACCAGACTTATGCTAGGCTTACACTATGTAGTTTTCCTCCCCCTGATATTTCCTCTTTTTTCATTTTCTGATATTTTCAGTCAATATTCCAATATTAATGATAATCACTTTCAACCCATTACAAGTATCTGATGCACCACCAATTTGTTCAATATCTGATTGGGCAATATTATGTTTTTCACTAAAAGCGAAACACAAAAAATAGATATGATTTTAAAGAAAATCATTCAAGGGAATCACAATGCCCGAAAATAGGTTGACCGCTTAAAACTCGTTGAATTGATCCAAACTAAAGCTTTTCTTTTAATTATACTGTTGTTGTATATTGTGTCTTGTCAGTCTTTATTTATTTTAATGCAGCCACCACACTCTTGTGTAGAGATAAAACCAACCTGAATTCGAGACCTAGCTAGGTACACATTGGACTTCCATTCAGTCTTCATTTTCCGGTACTGAGAGGATTTGGAATGGACAAACTGCTTGCTGTAGGGAGCATTTAGTTCTCCTGTAACTGTGCTCTGAAAGGACTTTGAAGTGCTGGTGCTGTTCAAGGTGTGAGGCCTGTAAATGGTCACAACGCCACAAAAATAAAGAAAACACTGAAGATTACTTTTGCTTTAGGTATACAGTAAATAAAAAACAAGCCAGTGCAGACAACACAGCAGCAGTATAAACACACAAACAGATAAAGAGCAAGACAACAGAGACAGAAAAAACAACATAAAGGAGCACACACAGCATTAGACACCTGGGCTATGTGAAATGAAAAGAAAATACCTTAACACGAACCTCTTCACATGATTATTCATCTTGGGCTCGGAGCGGGCGCACCCAGAGGGATTGATGGCCAGAGGGAGCTCCATCAATGGGTTCCGCCCATAACGGAAAGTGTATTTTTCGCATGCCTCAACTCCAGGGAGCTGCAGAATGGAACAAAAACCAACAAACACACATAAGGAACCTAAGTACAAGGATGCTATTAAAGATTTTAATTCTCTAATATTTTAAGATTGTTCATGTTAGATGATGAGGGAAAGTAATTATTTTTTTTTTTTACTACACTAACTCCTTAATCCTTTACACACTTCTAACTCCTTGCAATTTTCTTCATACTTTATGTAAGTGCTACAGATTTGTATGATTATTTATTGGATTTATCCAGCAAGAGCAGGAAGAATGGAAAGGGGAGATCGTTAGTGGAACCTAAACGCTTCTGAATTCTGTAGTATAGGGGTCTATCCATATACAGAAGAACCCCGGTTATCCGGAAGTCAGATAACCGGAACCCGACAGCTCCGCTTTCTTGATTGATCCTGCAGCCCTAGCAGAGCTGTGGCGTGTGTTCTGCATCCAAGAACACATACCACAGCTCTGCTAGAGCAGCGGGAGCAATCAAGAGAACAAAGCTGTTAGGAGAGCAGAGTTCCGCTGATTGCTCCGCTCCGTGATTGCCTGAGAAAAAGGAAACCCGGATAATGGCCCAAGCGTCATCAGGGTTTCCCTTTTCTCGGCTATTCAGCACTGGAGGTGAATGGGGGCAAGTCTTCCCATTCAAGTCTAGTGCTGAATGGCTGAGTAACCTCAGTTAACTGCGAACTACACTTTCCTGGAACCATCCATTCCCCGTGGGTGCCGAATAAGTGAGGTTCTACTGTATATGTTTAAATAACAGCAGTAAATTAATAACCTGCGGTCCGTTGTGTGCAAACCAAACACAATCATACTGTAGGGCAGTCTTCCAGTCTCATCAATGGAACAATAACAGCAGCAGAATCATTTGGAGAAACAACTACTAAAAACACATACCGATTCTGCGATCCTTGCAACTGCAGATACGGTTAAGCCCAAAAGATCTTCTCCTTTCAGGTAAATTGGGAACAGTCTGAGAATTTCTGAATTCTTCCTGCAGTTTGCCACAGGTTCCAGAATTTTGTCCCAAACTCCTGAAAAACAATGTAACAGTAATATCTTGCAATCTTTTTACAACTTCATACACCGTTGTTTAGTCAAGTTTTGGATACCTGGCCATCATACATGTGTGAGCTTATCAAAGATCAGTAAGGGCAGGTACAAAATGCACCCTTTTTCACAGCTAGCCTGAACTTTTGGACAGTTAATATTAGCATACACATTGTTTTGAACAAACTATCACATTAATAGTTAGTTAGAATAAAATCAATTATAACCTACTAAATGGCTTTTGGAAACATATATATGTTGTTCTGCTATCAAATCCCCTGAGGAAGCTGTGGTTACCACAAAACGCGTTGGTACTGTTTATTACAGTCTGTTAGCTCTTTTGCAATGTACGATATATTGTGATTCAAAGCCATGTGTTTAACGTTTTATTGCTAGTTAAGTATATTTTGTATGTTATCAGAAATAAAAATAATGTTTTTTTACACATTGTTATGCCAGTAACTCCCTGCTTATGTCCACTAAATCTGAAGGTTTTCCCCTCTTGGTTCTAATCTACTAAATGGTTCTAAAAGTCCTCATTTCTGCTAGTAATGTTTGTGTTTAAAACATTGAGAAGTTAAAAAGGAGAAATAAGATTTTTATTTTCAATGTGTACATTATTTCAAGGTGCACATAACTAAAAAACTAAATAAATAGGAGACAAACATTTAATACAAAGGTCATCCTAATAAACAATTAGATCCTTGAAACAAGATGAAAATACTGGTTTCTGTCATTGCTGACGTTTCTTAAAAATGCAACTTTCAAGGTTTGATTTCCTTGAGTCACTGAATGAGAAGAGTTTACAGCTTGTAACATAAAAGCATAAAGTGCTTTCCTTTCCTTAAAATAGAACAAATGGCGGACTTAAATATACAAAATTTTGTCAGATTTTATTGTAGAAGAGACTTTGTTTTATTCTTCTGCAACAAAAGGAGATTGTGGGTACTGCAGAGTTCTGTAGGGGTTTCTTGGGCAAATCTGTATTAAGCCAGTGCCGAGGAAGGTAGTAAAGCCAAATTATGGATGACGGTATCATGCTATATCTGTCCCATTATATGGAACCAATGTACCTCCAAAACCCCAACAGCTATTTCATAGAACACACACATTTACTTGCATAGTTCTCCCCAGAGGTTTTTAGCCGGTTGCTCCATCCGGCTGATTTGGGCCAAACACCACAGTGAAGGGCCACTTGGTAAATGAAACGAGGAGGCAGAGCCAGGAAGTGCAGATTTAGCGCAGAAGTGGAGAATATTGTAGATTTTAGAGGTTTAAAGCACTATTCATTGGGTCCAGTGCATGTGCAGGTAAAATTTAAACACAGCATCCCCCCAAGAAAAAGTGAATTTGGTCTTTAACAGTTAATATTTTTTTTGTGCCTTGGCCTGTTACCATTTCCCTTACCTTTTGGTGTAGAATCAGTCAGAACCAGGTCTTCATGGCCCTGTTCATTGACTCTGATGACAAACAATGGCAACCCATCTTTCTCTTCAATGGAGCAGTGATAGCGGCAGCGCCTGTTTGCATAGCGCATGCTCCAGTACAACCTGCTGGCTTCATATCCCACTGGGAATAATGCTGTTGCAGAGTGGAAGTCCTGCATCTGCTGTGGAAGCAGCTGACCAATTGCGCGAAAGATAAGACTCCCAACACGGAAAGTGTGGTCACGTTCACCGCGCTGAACGATGCTTGCAATTTGTCGCACCTCATCACGCTGAACGTAAACCCTACGAAAGACTGCAAAATAAGTCAGTTCTTGCTCATGAGCTCCCTTTGGCTTGTGCATGGGGCAAAGCATAGTCTTGTCTTTAAAAAACATGCATTGTGCTTTTATTGCACAGGTGAAGTGGTAAATATTGGTGCACCTTAACCTGTGGCAACCGCTGGTGGCTCCCATTTTATGACAAAATACACACTTCATCTGCAGACCTCGTCTTAATGCTAGTTCCACATTAATTAAGGCACCAGCCTGTGTCTCATAGACCTCAGTGGACCAAAGAGCACAGTTTAGGTGGACCCAAAGGTCAAGGTCCAGGTTGAGAAGCCTTGCAGGTCCATCTGTCATTCCATCACCTTCTTCGTGGCAGAAACAGCATTTTCTAAAATCTTTGGGCATCGGATCTGGCTTTAGTGATGTCCCCAGCTTTTTCAAAAATTCATCTATATCATCTTCACACTGAGGCTTGAAAGGCATCTTGGGAATAACTATTTGAATATTCCATTTCTTCCACTTCATTCCCCTCCATTTCTTACTGAGAGGACGGGAATCATCAAAACCACTGTGCACGGCTCTGGGCCTTGGTTTTAATTTCACAGTGACTTTCAGTTCATCAGGCTTTGCCTCGACTTTTGCACTTTCAAAAGCAGCCGGAGGAAAAGATAAAGGAGGAGATGAAGGTGGAGAAGCCTTCTCCTGCAGCAGAGGAAGGCAATGAACATCCAGGGTGGAAGTGTTGTTACTGTATTGATGGCAAGACTTTGGTTGAGGTTCCTTGGACAAAGCAAGTGTTAAGGAATGGTTCTGGTTCTAAAAAAAATTAAAAAACAAACAAGGTATTAAAGGGATAGTATGTGCAAACACCCAGTAACAATATTATAGACACAACATTGTCATAAATGTTTATAAAGATGAAATATATACAGAGGCTATTTTTAATTGGGTCAAAGCAACACAAATGACAAAGCAGAAATGTATAAATCTTCTCATCCTTTGACGGACGTTCAAACCTGGACTAGTCCAGCATACGGTCTGCGGGCTATTACTTGGTCCGTCAAAGCGGTTTTGCGTGCCCCGTAACTGACACACAGCAGGCGCTCACTACTCTAGCTTGTGAACAAAAGTGCCACAAGAAGGCTTCATTCGCTTCCTCTGTTGTAGGTACCATCTGTCACAGCCCAGCAGAAGTAATGAGCAATGAGAGACTTTCTGGCCAGCATCGTTTGCAAGTTACAGCGGGGAGTGTCTGCTGTATATTAGATGTGTGTATGTGGGTGATACATGTTTATGTGAGTAAAGTAGAAAAGTTTTATGGGGTATGGCTGTGCTATGGATGGTTTGGTGGAATAAATTTTAGGGGGTGTTATTCACTATACTATAGACCCTGCACAATGTTAGTTACATGCATCTGACCTCTGCAAGTTACCCACACACACCTGTAAGTGTAAATACTGCAGCATGTGTGCAAAAGTTATCAAGTAGGCTCACTTTTTGTGTCCTCTACCAATATACCAAGCAACTTGGCCATGTCCATCTTTTGGTGTGGCATGCTGTAAACACTGTTACCATAGTTTTAATCATTTTGGTGTTGGAAAATATGGGGTCTGCCACCAGAGGAAAAAGGATGGAAACCCTGGTTTAAAAAGATCTCGAAGAACACGAATGCTGGGGAAATGTATGCATTTGGTTGCTTTTCAAGGCTACTGTGCATGACTTGATAGAAAAATGTTCTGTCTGTGCTTGTTGCTTGTGGTAATTTGTTGCCTGCCATTATCTTAGTTACCTTGTTCTCATTGCACTTGGCATGTGCTGCAGAATACAGCAAAAAGCAGTTGTTGCTGCAGAAGACAAGTTCACCATCCATCTGCCCAGGGCTAGGAAGAAACTCCTGTGACACATAAATATTGGTTAGGGGAAAAGCAAATTATTGGCATCTGGTTTAGTACACAGCAATTATCTTTTTAAAGACACGTGCTGTGCTTAAACAGGGCTTTAGTAAAGTACACAGTCAAGAGAAAAACTACACTTTTTAAACTGTAAAGTTTTACATATCAGAACTTGATAAAAACAAATCATCTGCTTGTTATCAGGTTAAATTATTTAACCACCTGAGCGTTACACTGAGGTCTAGATTTCTGTTCCAAAAGCATTAGTTTTTCATAAAATTTTTTTTTTTTTTTAAATTGTAGACCTGTAACTTACAGAAATATGTCCGAACAGGGTTCTAGTAGAAATCACGAATATAAAAAATGTTTGAAACAATCATGTAAAAAAAAAAAAAAAAATTATTTTTATTAAAATTAAATAAAAGACACAAAAAGTCAGCTTACACAAGAATACATAAATAAATGAAAAATACGATAATTCGGTATACTGTATAGTAATATATTTTTCTAAAACACCTCCCTAGTGTCCGTCACATACCTATAGACAAAACCACATAAATATATTTTCTATTATTTTGTATTGGATACAGGACTTTGTATTCAATCCAATACAAAATGAGAACAAAAATTCAAACTCTCATTTTGTATTGGATTGAATACAAACTCCTGTATCCAATCCAATACAAAATGTGTTTGAATGAGTTTCAGTTTGAATTTCCCGCACACGCGCCGACATCTTCGTACGCGCCGACGTACACGCACGGGGGGAGAAGAAGCCGGCCGGCTTCTTCCCAGAGAGGACACCCGACGCTGGAACACAACGATGGATGATCGCAGCGGGACCAGGTAAGTGATCGATAAACCCAAACTTTTCTCACTGTATTTTCATACAGTGAGAAAAGTTCAGGTTTAACGATAATTGTGACTTTTTGAAGCCCGTACCAAGGTCGGGCTTATCGCTTAGGTGGTTAAATTAAATCTCAGGTGAAAAACACCACAACAGACTGCACTGTATCGTTATTTATGTAACAAAAATAAAGCCAAATTAGGGAAGGAGATTCAGCCTATAGAACTAAGCAAAAACTTGAAATAGTCCTTTTCTGCAAGACTTTATCAGTGTCTCACATCATTGTGGAGAAATTTCGGTCCACTTTGCTTTATAACATTGCTCCAGTTCAATAAGGCAATTAGTACATGCACCGCAAAATTAATGCCCCACCACAGCATTTGGATCTGGTTGAGGTATGGACTTTGACTAGTTTTTTTTTTTTTTTTTCACAGTGAAAATTTTTTCTCATTATTGAAGAATGAACTTAAAATTGTTTGTAAATTAGTTTATAAACATTCCCAGATTTCTGGGCAGCAACAATGCCTTTTTAAAATCATTGCTGGTGTTGTTCCTTTCTGGCATTGTATTTACGACAAACCTGAGTGCTCCAGATCAGCAAACTGTGAATCTCCTGCTTTCATAGAGGGTCTATTAATCAAGGGTATTTGAATTAGTAGCACCTGGCTTCTACCTACCCTCCTAATTCCTATAGCAATAAGGGTGTACCTATTTTACATACTGTCAAGCATGTGCAAATCTAGGATTCAACACAAAGTTGTGATACATACCCGTTTAAGAGAATTGAAATCCTTAACAGATTTTCGAACGCCACTTCCTAGGACCACAACCTTGCAGTGGCAGCACCATGAAGGCCTAAGAGCTGCAGAATCCCCCAGGTTAGGAGTATTGTTTCTGCATCCTGGCATACCTGAAAATAATATAGGACAAGCAATTAGAGCAAATCTTCCCTGCTAGGCTTCTATTATCAGACATCCTTCGTCGTTTTCACTATAAAGTAACTTAAAATGTATAAAGTAGGGAAGGGTTAGTAAAGTCTATCAAGGGTCTTTGTTGACGGTGGGGAGATTCACCCCCTTTATTTTTTCTGGTGATTATTTCTACTGAGGAGCAAAGTTAGGTGAAACTCAAAACTTTGAGCCATCATCAAAGCAAAAGGTAAGGGGAAATGATTCAATGGCTACACCTGTTTTGGGCACAACTCTCTGAGATCAAAATTTCGTTCACTTTTGAGAAATTTCCTCTCTATTCATGTTGCATCCTTAGGAAAGTAAAAGAAATCTCCATAGAAGGGTGCCGACAAAAAAAAAAAAAAATAAAAAAAAATAAAAAAAAAAACACATTGTGCTTTTAACACAAAAAAAACATTTTGGCTGGGCATATACTTTAGAGGTACATAAGCAAACAAAGAGGACTACCACTGCTGGGCAGATCTCTTCATTTCTTTAAAAGGTAAGTGTCCACCTGAGTTCTTTGTGTCTGAATATCAATTTAAAAAGGCCAAGCGTGACAGAAATGCAGCACCACACACGGGGGACCAAATGCAGCCTCTGAACTGCCATGTGCACTGCTCAATAAGGTACAGGAAAATAATGCTTTACACATTTTCCTTGAATGCTCTGGGTCATGATCTAAAAGTGGAGTTCCTAATAATTGATCTTACATATTGGCATTGTTGCTAATAATTGTTTCAATTTACAGAAGGATGCATTAGATTTTTATGCTACACAACACAACACAATTACAGAACTCACCACTATTATTTGGTAAGAATGGTAAACTGTGAGACTTCATGGCATAAGGTCCGATAAACCTGGCTGGAGGTATGGCACCAAGCCTTGGGCGGTGGCGTAACAGGTGATGTCGGTACTCCATACTAGGGTGCATACTGTGACCATTCATTAGGATGACAGAAGAGTCTGGAGCGCTGCTCACTTCATAGCTGGTGGGAATGTGGACTTGTAGAAGATCTGCAAAAGCTGAGACTACCCCACTGATGTTCTGTACAGATAAAAGTTATCATACTTATGAGAAAACGGACACAGGCCAGGGACACAGAAACATAATGAGGGGGTAATAACATGAGCTGACCTAAAGTCCGATTTTGGACCAATTACCCTATAAGTTGAAATACAACTCAAGGTTTAGGGTTTCCTGTGTTTGTGGTATATAAAGAAAAGTTTTTATTCTCTGTATTCCTTAGTTATCAAACGGTCCAAAGAAATAGACACAGGGGGGAGCTTGTGAGGGCAGAAAAACATCCATGAACTGGATGTACACTTATAATGACAACATACAATCATAAAAGAAATAATATTACAGGGCAGAAAAACATAAACCATATGAAAGGTAAGTTACCTCAGCAGCAGTAGGATGCAGGGTGATTGCCACAGATATCATGTCCGATTTAGGCCCATTGGGTGCATGGGTAAAGTGTGAGCCAAAAAACAGGGTACCAGGTTCTCTCTTCATTCCACAGTCCCTGGCCTCGGATCCTAACAAAAAAAAAAAAGCCCAGAGGTACAGATAAGGGAAAAAATGTGTCTGTCTTAACCCTTTGTGTAACAGATGAATATAATGATGTAAAAAAAAAAAAATCCAGTATTTACTGTGGCACAGTGGCATTTGGACTGCAAATGAGGTATGAGGCCAACTATTAGCTGATACTCTATAAGCGGAGGTAACCTAAACACCTCCAACAAACGGTAAGATGTAAATACTTACTTTCACAAAGTAAGTATTGTTACGAGAGAATGTTATCTTTCTACCAAGGTAAGACATAACTGATATCTACAGACCTGTCACCTGCATTATGCAGTGCCTTTTTGATAATAAAATGTGATGTTAACACGTTAAATAAAATAAAAAAATTAAAAACAATTACAAATATTTAAATATGTTTAAAGAATATCACTTGAACTACACTATAAAAAAAAAACAAGAAGTAATAAAAGCATTATGTTAGGTATACAACAAAAAAAAAAAAAAAACTGTTGCCGCGCACGTATTTTGCACACAGTATCTCAATTCTTAACTGTACTCCCATTTAAAAATCAGTTGTGCAAATATTGTTGTTTTATTTTTATTCAACAGGTTCACTGCACTCTGCACACTCTTAGAAGAAAAGAAAGTGGTGAATGTTTTTCTGGTGGTGGGGGTGTCTAAGGAGGTTAATAAAAGTTAGGCTAATTGTATAAAGACAAAGGAATACCTTTTCCTGTGCTGCTGGGGAGGATTGGAATGATAGGAGATGGTGCTGGATCTGGAGGCTCCTCCTTTACAAGTGACAAATCTGGGTACCTGCTAATTTCCATTCCAACCACACTCTCAGGAGATGAGGAGGGTACAAAGCTGTCAGGACTGTCCCTGGCATCACAGTGATCCTGAACCCTGCTGAATATTAAAGACAAATGAATGGTTTGTTTAAATATACAGACAACCTTGCTATTCATCGTAAACAGTATCTTTTTTATAATAAAAGTATCAGAATTCAGGCTTAAAGTAAACCTAAAATCAAATTTTTACTTTACATAAAAGGATAGACAACCCTTTTATAAATATATGAGTATGTGTGTGTTGGAAATCATTTGTTAGGTAATTGTCTCGGGACTTCAGTTGTAAGAATAATTAGCAACCATTCCCGGGACTGTACATCTGCAGCAATAGTTTAGAGGGAATCTAGATTTTATTTCATTTTCACACTGAGACTGCAGCAAGCATTGGAGCACCCGACTTCCACTGGAGATATGGAACCCCCAACATGGATGTATAACTCACCATGAGATACAAGAAGGCTGTAATACATTTGGCCTGTTAGATTCCTGCGGTCATTGATAAATTTTGCTTATATGGTTTTATTTATCAAAATGTCAACAAGGGTTATCAACATTCTTGGTGGTAATGATAACCATTGTTAATATGCTTTAAAATATCACCATTTTGAAATTTCAGCATTTTGACAAATCTTTATTTAGGTCACATTTAGCATACTTTATTGGCAGAGGATGGCATATAAACCTAATCCTATTCATTCTCTACTTTCAAAGTGCTTTACATTACAATGAAAGTTTCTATCTTTTGCTTGTGTTGGTATTAGATACATTCTTCAGCTGCCAACGATAAAGCTGATGTCCTAAACCCTTCATGCTTTTCTGACACCTTTCTGTGTTTTCCTGTAATCTGTGGTTTGATCATATAGGTAAAGCTTGCCAAGTAAGATAAGAGTACTGGCTCACCTCAACTCTTCCTGATTATTGTGGGGTGGTGTAGGTAATGAAGCTGGGACATCCACTGATTTCGGTCCCTGAGTTATAGCTCTAGACAAAATATCATCTTGGGACCTGAAAGGCAGGTGGAACTGTTTGGGTCCCAGAGTTTTGGTAACTGAAATGAAAAAAAGAACACAAATGTAACGATAAAAGAAGCACACAGGCCTATGATTTTATGTGTGCTATCAAACATACCATGTCCTCCAAGAATGGCAGCTTTGCCTGCCAGTTCTTCAGTGGTGGCATAACCATTCACCATCTTCTGACAGGCCACTGGAGGTGGAGTTGGTGGCAAAGAGGCTGGAGGTGTAGGTGGATTACTGAGATTATTTTGCTGTTAATACAAACATGGCAATTGTGTTAAAAATATTTGTTGAAGGAAAAAACTAAAACAAGTGAATGAATAAAAGAAAAGCACAACACTACTAAGTCCTACAAATAGTACCCAGTGTTCTTCCCAGGCCCTTTTAGTCGGGTGACCACCCAGCACTTTTCAGTAACCACCCGCCTGTTTTTGAGTGGTTACTGAACAGTTGGGTCACAATACAGGGGTTGCCACCTGCCTAGAATTTTTTGCCATCCGGCCTAAAAAAAAAAAAAAGTTGAACACTAAGTACCTATTTAAAATATTCACATTTGTTTTAAGAACATCTATAGCACAGAAATGTTACATAACAGGTATATTCTGACAGCAAAAGTTGCCTATTACCTAGTGCTAATTTCAATATTGAGTGTGCACTCGGATACAAACCTATTTCAAACATTTGTAAAAATGATTCTTCATATGGATCTCTGAGAGTTCAGCAACATGAAAATGTGTGTACCAAATTCCACATAGTCGATGTAGCAAAAAAAAAAGTGTTCCTGTGGTGTGTTCAATTATATAATGAACTTGGTTAAGTGGAATCATGTCCACTGCATCAGATCCAGTATGGATAGAAACAGATCAGGGGATTGTAAAATGGGATTTGCAGTAGTAACCCTTAACTGTAAACAAACAACAAACACTATCAGTATCTAAAATACCAGTTGTGCATAAGGATGCTATTTTTGAATATTTCCTAGGCTCATCTAAAGTATTCAGGATTAAACTTGCCATATATATATATTCATCTTCAAGCAAAAAGAAAAGATAATATCATTCTACTACATTTAGCTATAGAAATAAAATCAGACATAACATTATAAGTAGATATTCCACTTCTGAACAGCCCCATCTTGTGGCTAACACATTAAGAACAAGCCAAGTATTTCATAATAGCAACAGATCTGAAAGTGCCTTCCATACAAAAGACATACAATTCTTCACATTCTATTTAATTAAGTACTAACCTTGAAAATTAACTGGGAATAATAATCTGAAACCCCGTCAAGGGAGGCACAGCCGAAGGTTCCCAGAAGGCGACTCCCAGCACTTATTGCGCCAGTACCATACGGAAGAAACTGTGCAAAGTTCATTCCCACAATTGGCTCAATTAGAGGAAGCATCGAGAGTTGCTGAAAAGAAAGAAAGCAAGTAGAATCTTACTAAAATGAGCAAAAATTAATTGGTAATTTTATAGTTGAAAGAAGTTCATAGATAAAAGCATTTTAAAAAGAAAAGCTGAACTAGCGTGCACATGACTTTAAACGCAACAAAAATTGCTAAAACAAGAGTCAGTGCATGTGCAGAGCTTGTACTGCAGACACAGAACCAAGGTGCAGACTTACGTGTTGTATTTGCACATCAGATGAAAGGACTGTCGCCCCTGAAAAGCAGCTCTTTTTCATGCAACACCCTCAATTTGAAAATACACAAGCAACTTTTTTTTTAATCTTTTATGCATATTGAAGCAAATTGTGTAAAAAGAAAAAAAAAAATGACAAATATACACACAATTAGAAGACAGTCACAAATTCTAATCACAATAATTCATGTGCGAGATGTTCATTGAAAGGAATAAAACAGCTGACCAGTAAATGGAATTTGAAAGAAAGTGTTATGTCTACCTGTTTTATATGAGTGAAAGTCTCAGAAGAGGCAAATATAGGTTTTTGCTCCTCTTCTTTCTTCCTTTTCTTGGAGCGAGGGGCAGCCTTTTCTGCACTTCTCTGAACCCTCTTGTTTCTTGGTTTCTTCTTATCCATATCAAAATCAGTTCTTGAGAGCAGGTTCTGGTTAATATTAAAACTGACCATATCCTTATGCTCCAGAGGGTTCTAAGATAAGAAAAAAAAAAGTGTTGTTTACTTTTTTTTTTTTTTTTTTTATAAAATCAACTCAGAGGATTTACTTTCCAACAGCTAATAATGGAAACTGCTGCAAACATTTCTTCAACTGGCTTAAAAAAAAACAAAACAAAAAAAGCAGACTTAGCAGACAAGCAATAATGGGGGGATGTGGAGGCAGTTGAACAATAATAATAATGCTCCACAACAACAAAAGATACTTGATTTTACAGAATATTGAACAAACTCACCAGTGCACCTGCTGACTTTCCAGCAGACTTTACATCAATAGAACAGTCATCTGATTGTAAAGATTCTTCAGACTTCTGATGCAACATGACAGGCTGTTTCTTATTTTTGAGCAAGTGTTTTAGTAATTCATTGCCAGATTCCAGTTTTCCTGAGGGTCCAGAGGCAGGGTAGGAGCTGGTTTCTAATAAAAGTGCATTGTGCGATGTGGCTTCCTCAGTCTTTAATTCAGCTGATGAATTTTTCGACTTTGGGTCAGCTTGTTCTAGAGAATTATCTCCTTCTGTATTCTCCAGTTTTATTTCCTGATTGTTATGTTCTACTTTTGAGTCTGTTTGATCAGTGCCTTCTTGGACTCTAGGTTCCTCAACTGTACCTTTCAGGTCTTTAGTGACAAGAGGATCTTCTAAATCCACAGAATTGTTGTTTGCCGTGTTTGGTGTAGATGAGCGTATCATATCAGCTACATGTTCTTGATAACCAAGATCATTAGGGACATTAACGGTTGGTGTTGATGCCTCGGAGATGCTTGGAGTAAGTGGAGCTGTAGTATCAGACCGCGGAGTTGAGGGTGGAGACTTTAACGAGTCTGCATCCTCTTCTTTCTTCTTCTTTCGAGGCCTTTTCTTTTTTCCCTTCTCTTCTGGAATGATTTCAGAGTACAACTGTATGAGAGATTGACTAGGACTTTGAAAACTTGTGGCACCTGCCGGCCTGTCCGGTCCATTGGAACGTCCACTATCAGCAACAGGTGATGCTGAAGAAACATTTGGCATAAATGGGGGCTGACAAGATGCTTGGGGAAAGCCTGTTTGAGGCTCCTGTCTATAGGGAGAGAGCCCAAGGGATCTTTTATCTGAATTCGGTATAAAAGGAGGAGAGTTTCCCGGGGGTATTACATGCCCCATCTGTGCTTGCTGCTGTGGAGATTGTTGAAGTGGCTGTGGAACTGGCATAAAGTCATTTGGTAATTCAGAAGCAAAGAAAGGCATTTGTGACAATGATCTGTTTTTCAGGTCTGGGCCAACCACGCCTTGCTGTTCCATTTCCATCCTTTGCTGGTAAGCACGCTGACGATCTACCTCTTGCATGAGCTGTATCCTCTGCTTCTCTTGCTGCTCTCTTAGTCTTTCCTTGCGTTCCCTCTCCTGGAAAGTTTCACTAAAGGGGTTGTTGTCATCAAATTCAACCCTGGGTGGAGCATTGGGATTTGCATTAGCAGCAGGCCCTGCTACTTCAGAACCAACTGGACGCTGCATTCTTGGTGGATGTGCAAGGCTTCTAGGAGCATGGGTAGGCTGCCATCCTGGCATTCTTGGCTGTGCAGGTTGACCTGGTATTATTGGGCCTGGTGGGTGTATTGTTTGTGGATTTTGAAAGTTTGGTGGGTTCATAGGTGGTGGTGCTCCTCCAGTCACAAGTGCTTGCTGTGGGATAACCCCGGGCATTAAAGGTGCCACTGAAAACTGTTGATGCTTGTTTCTGTACTCTTCAATACGCTCTGTATGTTCTTTTTGTTGTTTTCGTATCTAAAGAAGAAAAAAAAAAATAGTAGTTATCCCTTAAAAAATGCAAACACAAACCTCAAGTTACAGTCCAGGAAAAAAGCACATCACACAAGTAATGTTATTTTGTGCCAATATCCTATTGTGGAAAAGGCTAACTAATCAGTGCGTTGTCTTTTGTAATTGGCTGGTGATGATGTCATAGATGTTCCTGCAGATCAGCTCACTATCACATGACATACCAGACCCCCACATCCAACTGCCATAATTCCTAGATTGCCACGCTAATCTGTGTTGTCACCTTCGCCCTCGTTGTTACCCCCATCCCACAGTCACCTTAATCCATGTTGTCATCCCCAATGACCAATCAGGCACTTTAAGGTCAGAATTACCTGCTCCAGCTGCTTTTGTACCATGCTCTGCTGCTCGGTAACATGTTTCAACTGTTCAGCATCCTCCTCTGGAAATTCACGTCCGGCTTTCTTTGCCGTTCTCTGTTTGGCTGAAAGCGCTTTTTTAGATTTTCTGTGAGCGCCAATCTGTTCTTCTAGAAATTTCTGCTGAATTTGAAGGAGTTGCTGAGTCTCCTGGAGCCACTCTTCATACTGTTTTTTACGAGCATCATCTAAGGAAAAAAGACATGTAGAAAATTTCTACAATTTAGAAAACAGATTCTATTTTTCCAGGGAAAATCAAGGCAAAGTAGAAAACTGCTATTTGATCAGGGCTCCTTTTTGTAGTAACAGGTGTTTACAAAATTGTGACCAAAACTAACAGTTGCTTTGGCAAATACATTGAATCATGTAAAGCAAAACCTAAGTCCTGCCATCAAAAATTGCAGGAGCTATAGTTTTTTTTTTAGGCAAGTTTTGGCAAACTTTTCCTATTATCCTTACAAGGATATGGCATCAGACTAAGCAATGTCTGGAACCTGAATCTGGGGGTACACTGGGTGATTGGTGCAATATTAAGAAAGTACATACTTACTTGTAATTGAAAGCAAGAAGATGTAAGCATGCTACGGTTACAACACTACACACTGAAGATGACAAGATAACATTTTAGCTTTTCAACACATTACCATATTTTCTTACAAAACTGTTATAAAGCAAGATGACATGACATCAAAGCAAAACTGTTCTGGGATGGACATGGCACAGATGTGACCATATAGCTCTGGTACACAACAAAAATGAATAAGAAGTGTTGCCGTTAATGGGTGAAAAATTATGCAAGAATATATTTAAAAAGCACTAAAGATACTTACTGACAAATCCTGGACCAAAATTTGGAGGGTTGGGTGTAATCATTTGTGGTGGTATGTTTCCATCCTTAAAAAAAAAACATATTGGTAAAATACCACTCCATAACAAAAACGTAATATATTTATACACTAAAATAACGTAAACAATCATCTATGTGCAACCTATAAAAATACAGGTTGACAATCGAAAATCCGGTTCTGTCAGTTTCCCGGCATGAATTTAGGATTGCATTTTCAATACAGGGGCTGTAGTACACTGTTTGGCAACATAGGTTTTAATGACGCTGTTCTCCAGAAACAGCTGTTAGGTCCTGCTTGCTACACTAAAATGAGACATCCCTGCTTCCTGCTCCCTGGAACAGTGCAGATGTCCGCGGGTGCTGCGAGAGGAAGGCAGGCCTGTGTGTGGAGGAGAGTATAACCTTCAAAAATCCGGCACTCTTTAGGCCCGGAGGTTGCTGGATTTTTGAATGTCAACCTGTAATAACTAGTTGTGTTTCATGACATTTAAAAATATATAAGATGCCATCTACATACCAAAGCTGGAAAGTATAGAAAAACATTACCTGTGTAATAGCAGGTGGAACAAGGTTCTGAGCTTCCATTGCTTGCTTCCCTGGCATCTGCTGTGCCACGAAGGGAAATCTAAAAGACAGGACCATGACACTTAAATTCAGAAGTTTAAAAATGAAATATCAAATCATCACTATTAACTGACCTGTATTGTAGACAAATACAAGTTATACAAGTTGGTAATTGCATAATTTTAATGCCTGAATTAAAATCTTTGGCATGTTTATGACTATTTTACATTACTTTCTGCATATGTGATACAGCTGAAGCTAAATTTTAAAGCTCTGCTAAATCATTTTAATACTAAGCTGTGACAAACCCTAAAATTGATCTGCACTTTAGCTGTATTCATTTAATTATGATGAAATACCACCATGTCAAAGCTATTTCTATTTGTATGCAAAGGTTACCAAAACAAACAGATTACTCATGAGTGTTCCACTTTATTGTTAGCATACACAACAGCAAGGTGATAATACCTATTCATAACCATTGGTGACATCCCCATGGAATTAACCATCACTTTGTTGATGCCTTTCAGAGCCACCATTTTTGCTTTCATTATTGGATCAGTAATTACATCCAAATCTGAAATGAACATAAAAAATGTCAATATACAGTACATATCAGTTTGCATATGCAAGTGATCAATACAATGAACTCCTAAACATAATAAAGACATTGACATCACATTTGAATTCTCAGCTACTATTTGTTTTTAAACGTTCAATTGACTGCAGTGAACATGCTTGATAGTTCATATTACCGCATGTCAATAAATCACACATGTAGTACAGGTTATTCCACAATAAACAATTTAGGCAACTACTCATAATTCATAAAAGGTCTTTAGCCAGCTAAGTATGGCCAATTTCTGTAACAAGATGTTTTTAGGACATACAGCATCCTGGAGTTCTAGAGTTTAATTCAACTCTTGATCGAACTACAACATGCTTTATACCAGCAGAAGATAAAAAACACGGAATGCCTTCTTTACTTTACTAAAATTTGATTTTCTGTCTCCTTAGATAGACTAACTTTTTGTCCTTAAAGGAAATAAAGGAAATCTGCCCAAAACAATACCTGATTGAGGCTCTGATCCTTCCCTGTCCCATGTCCCTGTCCCCAAACAAAATAGGTTTTGGTTGGAGACTGGCTTTGTATACAAAAGCTTCTAAAGTGGTAGCTGTCTAGGGCAGATCATCAGATATCATGGCAAATATCAAATAGGAGTTTGAATCTGACCTGTTTTTATGGACAAGGACGGTTCACATTTTTCAATATTTTGAGTATGACTCTAATGAAGTCTTAGGCGACAAGAGGACATAGGACTATGTGATTATTGTTCAACGGTTGATGAATAGGAATAAGTAAATAATATATAGCAAATTCAAAGACACATGACCACGTTTTAATAAATAGCACATAATATAGTTGTTTTATGGCATTGATGGAATTTATTGCATTCAGATCAAGGAAACTCAAGCCAATTGCATAAGAAATACCAGCCAAGCTGCCTAGAAAAGGCTGTGAAAGCTGTGAGTGATTGGGCACAACAGCCCGATACTTTACTCATTAGATGTCGTGACACAAATGTTAAGGGAAATTCACAGAAGAAACGGTGTACAGAGTGCTGCCCACTTCTAATAGTTTCTGGTGGTGCCATCATTAGGATGAACCCAGGACTCACTAAGTGGATCACAAGTTGCCAAAACCAACTGGTAGTTGATACAACTCTAGAACACGGGGGAAAATGTAAGCATCTGTACATACCAAAGTTAGGGAAAAAAGGCTCTGAACGCTGGCGGATCATAGCTTGCATCTGCCTCTGCTGTTGCTGTTCTTGTCTTTCTTGATCAAGAAGGTCCTGTAATAAGAGAGGCTGTTCCTCCAGAAGAAGGGGTCTCTCTCGACTCTGCTGAAGCATAACTTGTTGGGCAGTTTGCATACCAGAGGGACAAGGCAAAGTTTGATTTAATGGGTCTCCTGGAACAAAGTTGTGCCCCCCTTGCTGACCAGGCAAAAACACTGAATCTGAAGGGGACTCCTGAGCAAAGCCATGATGAGGTCTTGGTCCCATATTTTGATTTATTGCTGGTTCTATCACTTGATTAGGAGAATTTATTAAATTGTGAGGAATAACTGGCACTTGATTAGGCTGTGATACAGTCATGATCCCTGGAGAAGAGCCTAATTTATCCACCTCTGAACTCTCACTAGTTAATAGGTTGGTAAGCATTGGAACAGACTCCAGATTTCCACAAGCATCTACATCATCTGGGGCAGGCAGCTGCAGTTGGTCACTAGGATGTTCGGGTTTAGGGGCATTGTCATTTTCTATTTTTTCTGACTGGTCACTGTTGGTTGATGGTGCTGATATAATGTCCTCTTTCAGTTGCTCAGGCTCAACAGAAGATACTGTTGGTTCAGACTTAACATCTGAAAGCTTATCCTCTGGGGGTTCAGATGTTATTTCACTGGCAACAGCAGGAACTGATTCTGACAAAGCAGAGGCAGACAATATTTTAGCAGTTTCTTTATTTTTGTTTTCCTCGTCAGGCTTGCATTGGAGTTCCAATTTATCATCAATAGGTACGCCAAGGTCCAGGTCCTCGTTAAACATATCTTTCTTATCTCCAAGATCAAGCTCTGGATCTGTGTATGCAATTATATCAAATTTTCCTGATCTTAGGAGATCATCAAGCTGCGGATCATTTGTTTCTAAATTTTCCAGGCCATCAAGATCATCTCCTTTTGCATCATCTGGGTCTAGGTTTATGTTTTCAAGATCTTCATCGTCTAAATCTTTGACTTCAACCCCATCTAAATCTTTTACATCAAGATCTTTTTCAGAAGGATCATCAGGATCCAGTTTTACCTCTAAACCACTAGTTTCGGAATTTTCAGGTGGAAGAACTGTTGATTCTTTCCCAATGCTATCATCGGGCAAGGGTGGTTGTAGGTAATTCTCACTGGTTTGAGTTTGTTCAACTCCATGCATCATCAAAGGCTGTTGCTCTGTAGGAATCAACTGTTCCAAGCCTGAAGGAATTTGGACTTGATTAGATAAATCTGCATGTTGAACACGCACTTGTTCCATAAGTCTTGCGCCTTGAAACTCAGGCCTTGTAAAATAACCTATATGCCTCTGATGCTGTGATGATGGGTCCATCATATTAGAATGTGGTCCTAAAAGAATTCGCGGCCTGCTGTCTGGAGGCCTATGGCGGAGCTCAATGTATGCCTGTCCTGATATATTATGCTGCTGAACAGGCATTGCCTGTGGAGGAAAATGTGGAGGGAGACCAGCAGGATTGTTCATTTGTGTGCTGTTTAAAGACCGAGGTAGCTCCATGGACATGTCTCTTCTCATTTGCGGAGCCATTCCTGGAACTTGCATCTGTACCGGAGGTCCCATAAAGCGTTCATGACCAGAAACAGTGCCAGGCCCAGGATAAACAAATCTGTAAAACAAGAGGATACTTTCAAATTTCAAACAGGATTTAAACAAAGTTAATATATTCAATACAGGGACACTTATCTGTTACAAATGCTACATAAACATAGTAAATACTGAAAAAATGTCTACTGAAAGACACAGAATATTCTGCGAGGTTCAATATATTGTAGACATTACTGGAAAATGAGAATTTACTGCTGATTTTTTTTCAGTAATGTGATTATCCTGACTTTCTGCTTTGACACTCGACAAATAGGAAATAAGCACTATTCTATTAAACAAGGGTGACACACACCAATTAAAGAACTAGTTATTGACGAAGTTTGTAACACAAATTTTCAAAGTCTATCTAAATCATAAAAAAGATGTATAGGTACACGTTATGAAATACGGGGTCTGTATTTGAGAGAGTTGCTTGTGTGTCCTACTTATCTTCTAGTTTTAATACTTTTTGAGGCACTGACCTTAAACAACTATGCAGGTTAGACCGAGTAAAATTAGAACTGCCAACTGTATATCTGTTTGTGGTTAGCAATATAAAATATTTAAGGAGAACAATCAAACATAACAGCCATGCAATTAACACTGCAGGAAATGGCAGTCTCCACCGTTTTCATTTTCATAAGTGTTACCTTTATTAAAAGAAACATGCATCAGGTTAAGACTACTTACTACACATACTTACGCTTAATAATTTAGTAGTATGCATACATTGACAACCATAATTGCTTTGGCACATTACACTCTTACCATCTATTTTGTGGAACACTTCTCCCCTCTGAATGGGGTCATAGCCAAGCATTTTACTCAAACTCAAACATGAATTAAACCACGATACTTTACAGTCAATTAGACAGTGTTCCTAAAGCACTCAACATTCCAGCATATGTTGCTTGGTAGACTTTTGGACACTTTAGTGTTTATGTTTTTACTGTTTGATATACATTCTTTAATAATTATTTGTAACACAGAAAGAGATCACCTAATCTGTTACAATAAATATTCCTCACCCACTTCTATTTTACTCTACTGAAGTAGCTGACCCTTATCTAACCAACAAGTACATAAACTAGAGGTTAACAAATGTTGATTAGATATGCAGAAAATGATATGCAGGTTTCAGAGCTCTGGAGTTCATAGCGTCTATATATGTTGAAAGTGAAATTTCATATATTATATATATTTACATATAAGCAATACAAGCTTTTCAATTGTCTGTCTTGAGCAGGGTTGGGATATAGCTGAAAAGAAAATTCTCATGATTTTGAACTTTATGGGTCATTGAGAAACTGACAGTCGCTCATGTATTGTTACCTCTTTACAAAAGTACCTAATCTTTTTTAATGAGAAGTGCATCAAAGCCAAATTGATCTTTGATTGACTATGGTGGTGGGCTCCTTCAGGTTTCTTGAAATTTAAAAATACCAGGATACATTTTTCTACAAGGGTTCATTAAGTACATATTGTCTGCTTATCTTCAATGTAAATAACAAAATGTAAGTGTACCTTTGGCTAGGAGGTGGTCGCATAGCAATGCTCATGTCTCCAGTGAATGGGGGCCTGGTAAACTGGGCACTACCAGGAAATGAACTACGCTGCTCTTTGGGAAAAGCAGAAAAACGTGGATTCCCTTTAGGACCAATTTGAGGTCTTATATTTCCAGGATAAGGAGGTGGAGGTCTACTAAAGACTTCATGTTGCCGATGTGGATTGTCTTGTTGCCACTGGGAGGGGTGTGAACCCTGAGCCATCTGCAGTGGATCCAACACTTTCTCAAGTCGAACAGCATTCTTGGTTTGCTGCTGTCTCAGTATTATCTCTCTTAATTTTTGACGCTGTAAAGGTTTTAAAATATCACGTTATATAAACTCTGAGTTTTTAGAACTTTAAATATATACACAATACATCTCAAATGTTTGTTTTAATATTGTGGTCTATTACAGAAAAACTCTGGGAAAAAAAATAGAAAACTTATGAAGAACTGTAGAAAAAAAAATACATGTTTGAGGTTCTAAAACTTCCAGGATAAATGAACAAATACCAACATCTCAAAAAAAGATTGGGTTTTACCCACCAAAAAACATCAAAGGATAAAAAATATTCACTTAACTATATTCAAATACACAATGTTTATTTTGTAAAGAATAAAGAAAGTGTGTACCTGTCTTGCTTTTTCTTCAGATTCTGCCATAGGTAAGTTTAATGAATTCTGAGCATCAGGTAAGCCAGGCATTTGTGAAATATTACCAAACTGCTGACCTTGAGGGCTTGCTGAAATATTGGAAGATCCACCAAACGTTTCCTCTTGAAAAGTTCTTTGCTGATCTCCAATATCATGGGAATCCCCAAATGCTTCCCCTGGCTGTATATGAGGTGTCAATGGAGGCTGATCATAGGGGTCCTGGTTAAGGCTAGAAGATGAATGACTAAACAGTTCTGATGAAACTGGGCCTGTTAGTCGAGGATTTGGGGAGCTTCCTTCTATTGTTCTGATAAAAAGAGCCCCTCTGTTTTGTGCATTATGCAGAAATGACTCTTGGTTCGGCATCAACACTGGGCGAACCACTGGGGAACGAATAAAGTTTTCTGGACAAACGGGCATTGGAGTTCTTGGTGGTTGAGCATAGGGGTCAGAAAGGACATGTCTGGTAGTTCGATTAGGTTGAGAGTAAGAATCTGTGGGAAGAGGTCTTGGTGTCCCAGGGGGTTGAGAATAGGGGGCTGCAAGTACTGTTTGAAGAGTACTAGAAGGTTGGGAATAGGGGTCTAAAGGCATTGGCCTTGGGGTTGAAGATGGCAAAACATAAGAATCTGAAGAAACAGGCCTTGGTGTTGAGGATGGCTGAGCATACAGATCTGTGGGTGCTGGTCTTGGAGTTGCTGGTGGCTGTGAATATGGATCTGAGGGAGCTGGCCTAGGAGTTGAGGGGGGGTTCCAGGAGGCTGAGCGTATGGATCTGAAGGTGGTGGCCTTGGGGTTCCAGGAGGCTGAATGTATGGATCTGATGGAACCGGCCTTGGAGTTAGAGGTGGCTGAGAATATGGATCCATGTTATTCCGTGCAGGTGAGGCTGCAAAGGACTCATGGTGCCTCTTATTCATAGATGGTTGAATAAACACATCTCCCATAATTGGCCTAGGAGTAGATGGAGGCTGATTGTATAGATCCATTGTTTGCACTGGCTGTCTTAGCGTGGGGGCTTGTTGAAGATAAGAGTCCACTGCTGTTGGTCTTGCAGTAGTTGATGGTTTTAAATATGGGTTATTTGCTGGACGTGGAGTTCCGGGAGGCTGAGCATATGGATCCTGTGAATTTGAACGAGACAAAGACGCTGACTGAGGGTCGCTATGTTGCCGCAATAGTCTAGGGGGATGTGCAAATGGTTCATTTAAAGTACGATGAGGTGCTTGGGTATAAAGGTCATGTGAAAAAGTTTCAGCAGGTCTTGGAGTCAAAACTGGTCTTTCATATGGGTCTGAGGAAATACGTCGAGGTGTTGTGGGTAGTAAATTATAGGATTCCTGTGGTGACTGAGGTGGGCGCAAAGGTGTTTTAAAAGGTGCAGGGCTGCCAGGTGAAACACCCGGTGTAGGGGTGAGAGGTGGCCTTGAATAGGGATCCACTTTTTGTTGCATTTGCGGTCTTTGATATATTTCAGATCTGGAAGAATGTTTTGAAAAAGAATCGTTTCCTGGACCCAGTGAACCATCCATCATTTGATCAGTGTTATGAGGCAATCTTGACAGTCCTAATGGTTTAGAAAAAGGATCAGCTGGGCCCATGTTCTTCTGAACATCTCCTATCTTTAAGGAGGAATCAGTGGTAGAAGGGGATAAACAAGAGTCCCTTACAGGAGATGGTCTAGTATCAGAGGACTCACTCCCAGGTATGTGCCTAGAAGGACAAATATCCAGGGGGGATCCACAGTTCTTTCTGTGAAAATTCTGACTGATAGGTGGAGGTCGTGGTGTCCCTACCATTTTAGCATAGGGATCAAAGGGAGATGATGGTCTGGAGTTGTTAGATCCAGGAGAAAACATCTGTGGTGAATGTGGTTGAGAATACTGAAGAGGATCTTGTAATGGTATTCTAGTGGGAGTTGGAGGTGGAGCTTGTGGTTTAAGAAAAACATCATCAGAAAATGATGAAGATTTGGTAAATGCGTCTTTATTAAAGTTCTGCTGAATTGGTGACATGTTGCCACTGCTGTGTTGAGGTGTTAAAGGACTCTGATTGCCACTATTTGGAGTATCATTTCCTGACTGACTTAGATGTTGGTGGGACCCAAACTGCTGCTGTTGCTGCTCATTTTTTACTTGCTCAAGTTTCTGGGTTGCTTCGATCTTTGCTTGCTGTTTGCTTTTCTGACGCATTTGCTGCAATTATATAAAGTAAGAAAAGTCATTAGCAGGCGTTTTTGCTGTTGACACTTTCTTTTTTTTTATCTGAATGGACAAGCGAAGAAGTAACTTTCTGCCCCTGACTCCCTGTTCAATAACTCCCCTCTCAGTGTTTCATTTATGCTACTTGAGAGAAGGTAACCGCGGCTGGGATCACTGCACACGCAGAGAACATCTTGACTTCATAGAAAGCTTGCTAAAAGAAAGCAACATGAGGAGCCTACTTCACTGATACAGGCACATTGATGGATGCTCTATGTCACTCATGCATCTTCAAATAAATATTAAGAATTTATGAGGCTTTTTATTTTAAATGTACATACAGCTCAGGTGTGCCTAAATGCTCATGGTGTGCCAAGATGCTTTTCTAAAACCCTATCTGGCCCAACAAAAAAAATTAAAGGGAAACAATCTAAGGTAATTTTTTCAACGGCATGTTTAAGCCCAAACAGCAATTTTTAGTTCGATACTATTGTGTTTTAATATAGTATGCTGGGCTATGCATAATATTCGGGGACCAAGTATGGTGTTCACCAATTCACTCACAGAAGTCTAAAACAACTATTTATGAAAAGAATGCAATCAAGCCTATCCTCCAGCATTTTCACACATTTTTTTTTAAAAGCAAGGCTGTACCTGTCTGTACTTCCACTCTTGTTCATGCTCAGACTCTCTCTGCTTCAGGGGATCTTTGAATGGATCAGTATCGATTCGAGCGTTTTGGTCAATGATCTCATGCTGCTGGCGCTTTAATGAGTCATTTGACATTTGCACTTTGTTGATTCGCAGTGCTGCACGGTTGTCCCTGGCCTTTTGCTTAAAACAAGAATAAGTACCATTACATTTACCATAAAGTTAAAATCAAAAGCGTTATATAAAAATACAAAAGGGTTTAATATATCTGAAGATTTTATACATTAGAACCCTGGACGATAATGTCCCCAAACTCTTGGTTTAAGGTCTCTTTTAAAAGCAATACCCATTATATAAAAAAATCCAAATAGAACCTATCTTCAACTTTTCACCATTCATGCAAACTCTAACGAGGAATTCTGAGCAACAGCCAAATCCATTTAAAACAATTTTTTTTACCTGCTATAAGATTTGTAATTCCTTACTTTGGGAGATTTCCTTTACACAGAATGCAAAAAATAAACTGGAGGGAATTTAAACTTTTGATGAATAGGAGACATAATATGGAAGCCATATCTAACAACCATAAGCTCTGTCACCTAGATCCATTATTAACCTCCCTAGCGGTTCATTTCTTTCCGGTTTTATGGTCTTTCCGTTTTATGTCTAAAAGCGGTACATTGTTTTTCATGAAAATTTATTTTACAGTATAATAGTATGAGTATAATAAAGTTTGAAACACAAAATCATAAAAAAAAACAATAAATTGAATAAATTAAAAAGATCTATATATCCAATCCAATCCATTGCATTCAATACAGTTATTTTGTATTGAATGCAATACAAATGGATTTTGAATTTCCCGCCCCACCAGCAACGTACACACGCACCGACGTCAGCGGGAACTCCCCTGGTGACTCATCGGATGCAGAAGCCGGCCGGAGGAAGAAGAAAAGACAGACGTTGCGGCGCTGGACGCCGGCGGATCAGGTAAGGCTCTATTTACTATTACCTTCCCATAGGTTTACATACCCCCAGTGTGACTCGGGGTTACCACTTTTAGCAATTTTTTTCCACCACGAGTCACACTCGGGGTTACCTCTAGGGAGGTTAAAGACCCTAGAAAATGTTATGGTGTTTGACAACAAAACGGGGATGTGGAGGGTGGAAGTTTAGAAGGCAGACATTACTAATCACAGGCTGTATTCTATTCACTAAAAAAAATAGAAAAATCTGCTGTTACCATTTGTAAAAACGCAAATTTGTTATAGTTACTTTTTTCCAACCCAAATTATTGTCATTTAAAGTTTTAGAGCTACTTACCACATATGGGGCTCTTTCTTGTGAGCTGGCTTTTCTCCAGAGTTTTGCAATTTGTTTCACTCGTGTAGACCAATCTAGAGCAAGAAAAATTAGTCACAACTAGCTGTGGGCAACAAAAAGGCTACATATGAAGACAGATAAGTAGCCTTGTGATGAAAATTGTCTACAGAAAGAATGGATCAAACTGTAACAAGCAAAACAGAAATTATAACAGGTTTTCCTTTAACCTTGATCACCTGATCATTGTGAGGCTTAGAAAAATACATTTTTTACGTTGTCTTACCGGGAAACTCTTCCTTTAGATGTGGGAAATTAACATTGGTATATAAAACAGGGGCCACAGTTGCCATTTCCCCAAGGGCTTCTTCCTTCTCCCATTTCTGTGTACTTCTTTGAGCACTGGACATAGTGTCTCCCTCAGGCTCTACAACTGGAGCCTGTGCTGACCACACATTTGTGGGATCACTCACCATGCCGTGGTATAGTGGGTTTTTATCCCTGTTACAATAGAAACTTTTATTAGACTTACTGATTTATATGGTGTACAAAATGAGGATAGACAACAGCTGTGAAAATGTCATTCATACACAAAAGAACAAGTCTGACTACATGAGGAGACATTCTAAAAGCAGAAAAGAAAAGAAAAACTGTCATTAATGACACAGAAATGAAACTAGTAACAAAAGTACCTGTTGTCTGGAAATGGTGGTTGTGTAATGGGGGAGAAAGAACCAAGTCCATGTCCTGGGCCTAGAGAATTATGTGGTAAATGAGGATTGGGTGGCAACAAGCCATTCACCATGGGCATTCTTGGAAAAAGGCCATCACCTTAAAAAGTTAAAACAAAAATGCTGTTTCTTTTTACTAAAAAAAAATAATTTTATTATATCAAAAATGCATACTAAGTTTTGATATTTAAAAAGCAATGCAGGAAACAAAATATCAATCAGTAAACTCCTGCTAGCTAGAAACTAGTGCATAGGTTATGAATTTCACTAAAAGCAAAACTGTAACCAAACCATATGAAGCAAACAACTATATAACATGGTGCATAAAATGTCTGTTGTGTACACCAACAGTGCTTTCATCGCTGTATCCCTGAAAATTCTGCACGTTTAATGATAAGATGCAAACAACCTGAAACCTATTACCTGTGTAACCTATTACCAGGCTTGAGGCATGTTAGCCTTTCCACACACGGATTACCTTAAACATTTAATCTCTTGCACTTTTATTCAATCAGAGAAATTCTTTGGTTTTAGCTAAACTTTTCTGGTGGCTCTTCGGCGTATTTACATGTAAGTTTATCATCATGGAAATTCATTTGAATGGAGAGATTTATGGCATGATCTTTATAAATATTGATTTAAGTTTCAGTGTTTGCCTGCCTCCAACTTAACTCCTGAGAAAGGAGTCTCCAATATATAAAGTTTTTATATATAAATATAAAACATAAATATATAAAGTTCTGTATCCTTCTATGTTGTAATGAAATGTGCCATGGAAATCTTTGGGTGTTTTCTTAAAAAATATCTAATATTGTTTGATAATCTATTAGTAATATGAGCAGTTACAGTTTTACTTTAGGTGAGTGCCAACATACTAAGTTATTCCCTGTATTGGGTTTTTATGTGTTTTTTAAATAAAAAAAAAAATAAAAAAAAAAATGTTTTTGCTTTGAAACGATTAGGAAGCATTTTGTAAGATCTAATTTATATGTGATTTTCTATAACTTGTTAGAAGATGAAATTCTGAATTATATATGGAGAACACACCAGAGAAACCATTGTAGGAAAAAGACATTTGTAATAACTGCCGTCTATGTGTAGTGCTGGGACTCATTTAAAGCCCTTTATAGCCTCTGAGAAATATAAATAAAAAAAAAAATAAAAAAATAAGTAGTCCTTATTTTCAACCCACCAACAAAAAGGAAAAACATTTTTAGGTGGAATTGGTTTTATGGAAAGTGAACAGGGGGCAGGGCAGATGACTGCACAATGAATCATGATTTATCATATCTAGAGGAAAAAACTTTTTTTCTTTTTACTTTCATTTTATTGGGAGAATTGTTCAGATTAACAGAAGCAACATTGTTCTAACCAATGTATTTTTAGGTAGCAGTGAAAAATAATGTATGGTATATCCAATTGATGTAAAGATATACAACAGTCCTGCCACCCATGTAGAAATTCAATGCAGTAGGTATCAATAGCATGAGTTATTATCATTAGTACATCGTATTTATATAGCTCCAACATATTATGCATTACAAAGTCCATAGTCATGTGACTAGCTGTCCCTCAAATGAGCTCACAATCTAAAGTCCCTACCTCAGTCATGTCTAATACAGTTCTAAGGCAGCGGTCGCCAACCGGTGGTCCGCGAGAAAATTTTGGTGATCTGCGGCTCTGACTAGTGCGCCCGAGTGGGGTCAGGAGAAGGACCCTGCTGGCGGGGCACACAGGCCAGAGCCGCGGACCATGTCCCTGGTACGGATCCCAGGCTCAGGGAAGTGGGCGGGTTGTGTCCCTGGACACAACCCGCCCACTCTCCCATTGCAGGCTCCGATCTGCGATGGGAGGGTGGGCGGGGTTATGTCATGACGACATCACTACGGGCAAGGTTTCTTCCCCTTTTTTTGACACCTGGCTCCCCACGCATGTGCAGTCAGGAGCAGGGAATTTTAGTGGTCTGCGAGACTGAAAAGGTTGCCAACCACTGGTCTAAGGTCAATTTTAAGGGGAAGCTGATTACCTAACCACATGTTTTTGGAATGTGGGAGAAAACTGGAGTACCTGGAAGAAACCCACGCAAACACGGGGAGAACCTGCAATTTCTATGCAGATAGTCTCCTGGCCAAGATTCGAACCTGGGATCCAGCAGTGCAAAGTCTGAGTTACCAAAAGCCAAAACTTTTCTTTTTAATTGATATAGAGTCAGGAAACCCTCTTTTTTGCCTATCTATAGACTAAACG
This sequence comes from Pyxicephalus adspersus, assembly GCF_032062135.1. Taxonomy (NCBI): domain Eukaryota; kingdom Metazoa; phylum Chordata; class Amphibia; order Anura; family Pyxicephalidae; genus Pyxicephalus; species Pyxicephalus adspersus. Next base: position 119,929,591 of record NC_092862.1, read on the forward strand.
GGAAGTGAATAGAAATTATGATGGCAATACCTTCCTAGTCGGTTGTCACCTGAAAAAAAGCATCCCTATTGGAAGATTATAGCATCTATTCACATTCTGGTAAAAGCAGAAATTTTCTAATGATTAACAAGACAAATCAAGTAGGTGTACCTCTGGGACAAGGGCTGCAAAAGGTTCTAATCAATCACTATTTTATCCAAATCTAAAGAACGTTTTGGCTGTAAAAACACTTGAAAAAAATTCTAAATTATGCTGTTTCAGAAGAACCTTCACCACCATGAAAGCAAATATTCAAAAACATAGTGGTATGGCTCACCTCTCAAACAAATCTGTAACAGCATTTAATTGTGGTACAACTTCCCTAAATCCCTTAGTCACAGTTCAGCTTCACTGCCTCTTTTTCCCAGCAGGCTGATGCAGCTTAACAATGCAGACCATAATGAGGTCAACTGGTGGTCAAAAGCACTTGAAGTACCTCAAATTGACCTTAAATGCAGGCTAAATTACTAGTGAAAGCAAGCTGCATATACCCAAAGACCTTAATCCCTTGACCTGTTTAGGCTAAATCCCTTAAAAAAAAATATATATAGATCTGCAATAGACACAGCGTTGACAGATTGAACTAATTCATCAAACATTATAAACATCAAATAATAAGCACAGTGTTATGCAATTTTTCAGCATTAATTTTTGTGTCAGTTCTCTAAGGATGTAAATGTGGCAATATGCCTTCCTACTGTGTTTTTATGTTTGATTGGGACGCTCCCTCTTCCTACATAAAAGTATTATGCCAAATTGACATGTCACAGTTAGGCCTTTGGGCTTCCTGCAGACCATAACCTGACACTGAAGGATTTTTTTCCCAAAGTACAGAGAAAACAACCTGGATGTCTTTGTGAGGCTAGCTTTATATTGTTACCAGGCTTCTTTCAAACACTAATATTATTAACTGAAAAACGTCCCTATACAGCAGAAATATATAAGAAATATATAAGAAAAGGGTAAAGGGTAAATGGAAGAAAAAAAAACATATATAACAAAGAATAAAAAATTGGGGATTCCAGTGCTGTGGGGTGTTTCCACACTGTGTTATTTATAAACCTTATCAACTAAGACCCAAAGGTTTGGTTATTATATGGAGTAGAAAGGATGAAGAAATGATGGAACCCATGGGGTGCCTGCTCTAAGCAAACAAAGCTGCTTTACCAAGCAAGACCTACCCACCCAACAGATATATAAAGGTAAGTGTAGACAGCTCTATATACAAAATATTAATATTTACCACTTGAAGACTGCTGACAGTTTACAAACCAGATGCTGGTTTAGTTGACTTGCATACTGTAGAATGAAATCCACATTTATTTCCCCCTATTAGCATTAGGAGAGACAAGCCTGTCTACTGGTTTGCACAGGTCCAGTATGTGTGTCATGGAGGTGCCATGTATTTTTTTAAATAAATATTAAATAGAAAAGATTAAAAAAAAATATTAAAAACAGACCATGGACTCTATGCTCTCCCCAGCTGCTGGTAAAACATGTTGCCACAGCAACCAAAAGAAAATAATAATGACAGCGGAAAACGTATGAGAAAGTGAGCCTAGAATTTGCCAAACATCTTTACCAGGCTTTTAAAGGGCAAAGGCTGGAACCAGGACTTCGACTTACCCTGGTTTTGCAAAGGCAAGAGCTGTGTATGTGGAGGATGAGGATGAGCTGAAGGTGGTGGCGGTTGTGGCAAAGATGGCGGATGGGTGGCTACAGGACTCAGCACAGCAGTAAATAAATCTTCAACCTCCTTTCCTTCAAGTTCTGCAAACCCAACAAAAAGAGCAGGCACCAAATATTTAAAAGATGTATTCTAGCGAAAATCATTTGGAGTGAAGTTAAAGTGAAACCTAGGATGGTCATAATTACCTGGAATTTTATACAATTTTCCCAAAATTGCACCTGATAAGGGGGAAAAGGAAAAAAAATATCAGTATAACTTAAAATCTAAAAATAAGCATATGTACAATAAAAAGGCTCATGGCAAAAAGAAAGCTGCAATCCATTTTTGGTGGTTGTTCTTGAGTGCAAATTTAAAAATTACAAAAATACTGGTTCCTACAAATAAGAAAATTTCTATATGTCTTCTGTATTGCTCCATGTGATGATACATATATCTAGGTATCTTTACCTTAGGAAGAATATTTTACATTTGATTCTAACATCAGCTTGAAAGGCACCTACATAGTAGAGCAGGTCATTTACAATTACAATCTTGATATCTAAGGAGACGACCAACATGGTTTTCCAATTGCATCCAGTCATTCACTCCTAGCTTTTTCTGTATGTTATAGCGTAATTAAAAAAAAGTATTCTGCTTCTTTCTAGTTTTGGACAAACTTAAAAAAAAGTAAATATTAAAGAAATACTAGGTGTTAATGTCAGAGAGCATGTTGGAATGATTAAATCTCACTTGCAGCTTGTGACAGCAGTACATAACATAAGGGGTGCAGTTATCACTGGGACAGGAAAACAGAAATACTAATAATAGTCTCAAATTATTTGACTCTTCTCCCAATTTACTAAGAAAAGATATTTTTCTACGTTAAGTTTTCTCACTGGAGAGAAAGATCAGAACTTTCTGTCCCCGAAATTAAGGAAAATCAGACTGCATAAAAAACTTTATAAGGCTTCTAAATCAAACTCCATTAGGACAATGGAGTGGTTAACAAAGCAAACAGCGAAGCAGGGTTTACCATCTGTAACCATTTTGTCTAGTTCTGGGCTGAGAATCCCATCCAGTTGGTCCTCACTTAATGGCCGAGAGCTCTGGGGGAGACTAGCTTGAGGCAGTGATGATGAATCATCTGATATTGTACCTACATCAAGTCCAGCTGCAAGAAAAAATAAAGACAAGCAAATATAAGCATTCACATTGATGGATGTCTTCCCAGTACAATCCCTGTATTTCACCATCTATAGTTTTACCACTGATAGAGCTTCTTTATTCTCTCACAGACAAGACGAGAAGCAAGTGCAGACAACAGTGGGTGGGAACCCCATAAACCCCAGGGAAATCTCATGGCTCAAATCCCAAAAACATAAAAGGCAGAAGGTGACTGCACATCAGATAGCTACTTTGGATTGGAACCTAATTTTAAATCAACTACTAAACTGACTTGTTTATAGAATCAAACTAAAAAACTGTGGGAGATAAAATGGAACTTTTTAGCAAAGACGAACAAGCTGCACAGAAAAAAAAACCTTTTTACAGGCCACACATAACCAACTGACGTTGTATATGACCAGGTATACAATACATTGTGTTTAGGTAAATGTTAGTAATAAAAGGCTAGGTGATGGGTTACGGTAGCTCAATTCCAAAATACAGATGGATGAATTTAACTTCCCTATGCAATAAACCACAAAGTCTATCCATGATAAACTAAATGTGACGAAAATTCTCTTTGCATGTATGTATGTATATATGTATGTATGTATGTATTTATGTATGTATGTATGTATATATGTATGTATATATGTATGTATGTATGTATATATGTATGTATGTATGTATATATGTATGTATGTATGTATGTATATATGTATGTATGTATGTATATATGTATGTATGTATGTATATATGTATGTTCGTACGTACGGGATAAATCTTTTTTTTTTTTTTTACAAAACATATAACACTATTTCAATCTATTACCTATATTTAAACCCATGAAAGTGAGTAAAGTTTGTCAGTTGATGGAGCTATAGTTAAGGGTGGGGTCCCCCTAGTTGTTTTAATTACATTAAAGATTAAAAGTTGGTTGGAATTGTATGGAAATGGATTTATGTTTGAGCAGCCTATGCCCTACCCTGACTTTAGGTTAAATGACTGGAGGGCAGTATGAGATTTAGCAGCTAACACTTGAATGGCAGGAAGAATAGCCTACCACTGGGAAAAAACATGGCCTATCCACAGAAGTCAAGACCCCACTGACAGCCTGAGCCTTCTATCCAAGGGGACAGAAAACGGAGATTATGCGGATCCCCATTGCTGGCCTGGCTTTAAAAATTATGGATTGCCTGATTAGTGTTCAACAACCTATTCTTTAGTATCAACAATCAATAGTAGAATAATAGCAGAATAAGCATACAATATAGGTGTGCAGCTTATTTTGGCTCAAGTTAACAACATTGTTCTCAGGTGTGTGACTAAAAGTTCAGCTTTACATCGAGGCAACAAGCATTTTTATTAGATCTAGTTCAGCAATGGCAAATTTTATAATCCCCAAGGCTGGTTCCATTTTAAGACTGACACCGGTATTTGTTCTTCAATACTTTTGCTAAATTACAATGTCCGTTGCTTATAGCACATATGTTTACCGAGTGCTTCCGGCATAATAAACATGTAAGCTTCAGGCACAGACACAGTATTCCTCCCAATGACTTCCACTAAAACACAAATATTTATAGGTGTTTGATTAGGAAGATCAGTCTATTTAGTCTGTGCATTTTAAGGAAGTCTTCCCATAATGATAATAGATATTTAAAAAATTACTAGGACTGGTTTTAAAAACCAGCAGAAAAGTGCTGGTTTAGGCAGATTTTGATTTGAAGGGGAGTTCTACTCTTGTATAATGTTTTCAGTCAACACAAGGTACCATTTTGTATTGCACCTTTAATCTGGTACGTAAATGACAATGGCAACAGTTACCATTTACAAAATGTAATTTCCAAAGACTTGATTTAAGTTTGTACTGCTGCCTTTGTGCACTGGAATGTACTTATGCACTTTTGGATTGTACATGTATACTAATCAAAGCACTAAACTGAATTTTTTCCAGTAAAACTTTCACAATGGTACTGTGCTTTAGGTTGCATTTTACAATGCCAAAAAAGGTACATGTAAAAATACAAAAGTATTAAACTACATACATTCAGGAAAAAAGTAAAAATCTTGTGTCTTAAGATTTTTAGGAAATCTACTATGGGACAACAGTTGGAATTCCTGTACTAGAACTAACTACAGGTGGCAGATTAAAGAAGAGTAAAAACTATTATTCACTAAACAGCAAAGATTTCTGTGATCAAGGAGAAATATGTTACAAAGACAAGACACACAAGCAAAATAGTATACCTCATGCACACAGAATGCTAGCAGATAGAAGAGCTACCAGTTATCTAGCAAGAAAGAAGGGGGGTTTCTTTTGTCCATCTTACCAAAAGGAGAGGATGAATTTTCAACCTGGAAAGGGCATAAATCAAGACCTACAGAACCCAAAACCAGATAAAATGGATGATTATAATAAAGAAAAAGTGGAGGTGACAATAAAGAAAAGGTGAATTTGTGAGGCAACATGCTTAAAATCAGTGACCAAAGCAAAACAAATGAAAAAGCAAAATATACTACATATTATAAGCAGGTAAAAAGCAGATATAACCAAACATGTTTACTTAAGGGAATTAATAACCATTACTGGACAATATAATTTTTCTACTGGGAAACAATTCGATTAATCAGAATGAAGAAAAACCTACCAGTCTGAGTGGATGATTTTGCAAGGTCATCAGAAAGAATTCCGAATAGGTCATCGTCGGTGTTCAAAACTTCGGACAGATCTGCTAAAGGATCCAGAGGACCACCTTGGGGAATGACAGAAGTAAAAAGAAATATATGTCACAAAACAGAACTCTAAAAATGCTGCAATTAGTATTTTTCCTTTGTAGATTTGTTTTTATAATTTTATGGTAACAAAATTACAGTTTGCTACCAAGGCGTATAGAATTTGAAGTGCCTAATGTACAATAATTGCCACAAACTAATGAATGTGTCATTATATTGTGTATATTAAGCTGATTTATAATATATATATATGATAAAAGCCTTATCAACAGTAAATTCTATGTCCCCTTCTCAAGCCTGGTGAACTATGTCTTTAGGGGGGGAAAAAGGTTTCAAATTTAGAGCTGACACAGGCAGCAGAAGATGAGGGACAATCTTTCAATGGGGAAACCTGTTTTGATGACAAACGTTTAGGCAAATTTTTTTTAATGCTCTGGGATATCTCCCTCTCTTACCCCCTGTTGTGTCTCACAAGTTAGAATATAAATGGTCCAACCCCTTAATTGGACAAGAACCATAAATTTCCTACCTTCCTTGGAAAAAATGTCTTTAAATTGCATACAAATTAAAGTGGACCTGAATATCTGTCATTCTACCAAAAAATCTAGAAATGTTAATCGTGCCAAAGAAGTCCTCAATGATTAAAAATTAATTTGATTTTCCTGATAAAAAAAAGCTGTGTGACTAGGTATGTCTGTTTTGTAGATTATAGTTGTATGTCTGTACCATGATATCTTCTAGGGCAGGGGTTCCCAACCCCTCCAACTCAGGCTCAGGGCGGTGAGCGGGTTGTGTCTCTGGACACCGTGCATTTAGTGGACCGCAAAATGGTTGGGGACCACTGTTCTAGGGCACAGTCTCAACAGATTTGGACTGAGTTTGAGTAGGTCACTACTGTGCTGCTAAATGATCTCCTTGCAGAAGAGGAAGCAGTGTCCTATAGACCTCCAGTGCTTCTGTTTTATGCCCTAAGCATGCCTTGAAGATAGATATTTTACTGTGCAAATTTACTTACTGGCACTAGTAAGTGCCTATTTTTTATGTGTTTATATAACTTAAGTGGCCAAATAGGCATCTGCAGAAAAGCAGAAGTAAGTCTGCAGGTGCGGTTAAAGCATTTCTAAACTCAAGAACAAAAATACAATATATAGCAGCTTACCTGTCCTTAGATGATGTGGCTGCATTAGTTTTCTTTTTTTCAAGCTAAGTACATTTTCTGAAAATACAAAAACAAACCTGTTGATCCTGATAGAAATCCTGTATTCCCATAACTTTATGTGTATAAACCCTATAACTCAAACAATATTATCAGCTTTCTAAAACATCTTCTGTGGACTACACAACTCCTAAATCAAGTCAGCAGCCTAGGGTGACAATGCTGCTCCATAGTTAAAGTGCAGTGGGTAACCACTGTCATCATGAACAGGAAAGGTGTTACAGACCAGCAAACCAGGTGGACAATAGGCACATGTGACACACCTGTTGCATTGCAGTAAGCATTGACCACACTGCCATAAACTGCATTAGCCAGACAGTTTATCAAGCAATACAAAAGGGTGAGTAGGTTCTTAGCGGCCTATATACTTTATTATTTAAAATAAAGTCGTAACAAATTTGGTTGTGCTGCTTATTTTCCAGGTAACAAAACTGTTAGTTTAGCCCTGTGGGGTGAAGTGTGGTTGATCAAGGGTTTTTTTTTTCTTCTATTATAACCTACGTAACCCTGTACCAATTCTTGAGATCACAGCTACCAGTCTAGCTTTAGGTTCTGTAAAACATTTATAGTGTAAATGTGCTCAGCATATTCGTTTTTAACTTCTATTGTAGTTTATGGAAACTCTCACAAAAGAAAGCCAAATCCTCTTAGATCGACAAACTGTCTGCATTTTGAATCCTAAAAATCCAGAACTCGCTACAAAACACAAAATGTGTTAAAATATACTTACAAAATAATAAATGCTAGCAAATACTTTGAATGTTCATGCATTTATGGTGCAAATGGGCTATTATAGAGGCTTCCTAATACTGCATTTGACTCTTCACACTTACCGTCTGTGGTTTTGGAGGGTGTTGCAACAGAGCTGAGGAGGGGGTCAGAAGAAGGATCCAGAAAAGTAGCATTAATGTTGGTTTTGTATGCCAGCTGAGTGGCATCCTCAGACAAATTCTCAATGCTTGGTTTGTTTTGTCGACTGGTATCCAAAAGGTTTTTCCCAAAAAAAGCCTCCTATGAAAGTGATCAACACAGCATGTTAAATAAAATTACCTATAGAAATAAGATACATTGCAACCACTATCCAAACCAAAACTGTACTTCAGCTATGGTAAAAGAATAGGTTATGATTCATGTTATACCTTTACAGAAAATAAAATCAGGTTTTGGATGCATTCTTTTCTTACAGTAGTGAAATATAGATATGCATTCATAGTATGTAACCTCAAAATTATTTGCTAATTATTAATCTGTTAAAAAATTCTCATCCTGTGTTGCATATTAGTGCTCACAGGCTTTTCCTGTCTACATATATGCTTTCTTGTAGTGACTAAAGGGTGACAACAGTAAACCATGTCCATGCAATGTGTGTTAAAAGGGCAACTTGAAGTCAACATCAGAAGCGTTGACAAGGGTAACACATAAGGGCACACTTGAGAGACAAGGACCCAGACTGACCCTCCTATTACAGGAAGTGCCAGAATAAAGACCTTCATGACAGGAGTACCAGGTGTTATTTTAATGACAGCTGTAGATTTATAAATACTAAAAATTACATTACCATTTGAACGTTTTTATGAGTGGTTGGGTTAAAATCTTTAAGTTCATTTCATAAAAATGTCTCTTAACATTGTTCCCAAAAGCCACACAGATGGTAAAAGCATTATTGGCTTTTATACCTTTTGTCGGAGTTTGCCCCTATATACTAGCCATCTGACCATGTGAGTGTAAACATTTAAATTTACTCAATGGTAAATTAACAAACTGCCTTAACGCAATGAACATAAATGCATGGCATAAATGCATGGCGTGTGTGTGTGTGTGTGTGTGTGTGTGTGTGTGTGTTAAAAAGCACTGAAGTATGAATTGCCCTCAAGGCTTGTACATTGTACAGTATGAATATGATAAGAGGACATTACAAAGGTGGTTTTACTACATGAAAGACATCTTGGGACAATGCAAGAAAGGTAGAAGGCAAAGCAATGTGCTTCATTTACGTAAAATGAATAATAAGGGTTTATGAAAGTTGCAATTGGTGAACGCTAAAATGTAATGTATGCTAATTGTCTGAAACCAGACTCTGCTTGGTTTCAGTACTTGTCAGACACATAAAACAAGCATGAAGCCAGCTTTGATACAAGTTGTATGAGTAATTGCCAAATGCCCGAGATGAATACTCATTCTAGTTCAGGGATTTGGAAAGTTTTAAAAGCAAAGCATGGGAAGAATGATGATCTTAAAACTGTAGAGAATCATTGCACTAACACCAAACCCACCAATACATGACAGATGAAAATATCTAAAAATATTATTTAGGAATAAATGGCAATTAAGAGCAAAAATGAATGTGATGTTCACTGGCACTCACTGCATGTGGGTCATCGCAATGTACTAGTAAAAATGAGTCCATAATCAGTTGGTGAACACATCCTGTCTTAATCAGACATCACCTTATTTTAACACATGCCACAGCTATCCTACCTATATGAAAGTGTACCTGTGATTACCCTATTTCATATATTTTAGACTAGGCAGAGAAACTTGTCAAATGTTTTGCATTGACCTCCTGCATACTAAGACAAATATCTTACAGATTGTCTAAAATGTTTTAAAATGACAAAACAGCAATTACCTGCAGATATGCTGGGAAGGTTTCCTCCAGTTTGTTCTTCTTCTTCCGGTAACGTTTCCTAATTTTCTCTGTGTTTTCAGAGTTAGGAATGCATTCATCCATTTGAGTATCAGGCAGAGGTTCATTCCAAGCTTAAGATGTACACAAAATGTAATTAGGAAGATGATAATATATATATATATATGCAGCAAAGGAAATAGCAAGCTTTATCAGACATTTAGGATGCATTATTACCTTGAAAATATTTAAATAAGAGCAGATAGCAGACAGCATTGTGCTGTGTTGTACCAATAGGAAAGACATCCAGCACACCAGAAATGCCACACAGATCTACAGCTCACTGCACAGGGAAACACTGATAACTTTCCAGCATTAAAATTCACACGGCTTCATTTATCAAAGTGTCTTCACAAGTGCTTTCCAGGATAACAGAAAATCCCATATGGAATTTCTCCATTTTGTAGCAACAGGGTGGAACTCTTCCAATAGCTCCAAAAGACGGGCAACAAGATTTGTTTGCTTGCTGTGCCCCTGTCTAAATGGGAGTCACTGGTGAGCTTCCAGTCTGTCAAATGTTGTAACCAACTGTCGATTTAAAAGCTTGCTGTGGGAGGTATAGACCATTCCATTTCACTAAGGTAAATAGGGTTCTCCATTTGTCCTGGAAATCTACTTTAACAAGACCTGTCCTCATTGCCTCACAAAAACTAGTCAGAATCAATTGTACAGGGAAAAAGAAAGCTTGAATCTGGTTGGTCGCTGGAAGGCAACTAAGGCAGTTCTTATTTTAGACATTTTAATAAACAAGGGCCACTTGTGTGCTAGGCTTACTACTAATATGTAGCATAAAAATGGACGTACCATCATCTTTGCCTGGCACAAGTTCAGAAACTGAGCCAGAAGAATCTTTTCTGGAAAGAGATCTCTTGGATTTCCCTTGACCTGTTCGGCTTCTTTGGCGCACCATAAATCCACCAATACCTGGAGGGAGGTTACACTCATCAGTTTATCTTATTTATCATGTTTTCTAAGGCTTGTCAGCATTCCAATTTCCATAATTTAATCTCTTACATGAATGCAGAAATTTTGGTATAAACATTCTTATTAGAGTCTTCAAACACAATGCAAAAATCTGACTGTTTAATTTATAACAATTTTTAATTTTAACAGATATTTTCAAGACAATGCAGTGGATACAACACATCATGAAATCAGCACACTGCTGAATGACAGTGATCACTGATTGGTAACTGATGTTACTAGTTTCAGGATTTTTTTTTGTAAAAAGACATTAGTGACACAACTTGATAATGAACTGAACACTGATCACCACCTTGTCACACAAGTCTTGGCTGTAAAAGGGAAACTTTAACTTTATTTGTTCATAATATCTTTAACTTTAAGTTCATAATATCATGTGGGATTTATGACATAATACATTTATATAGGCTTCCTTACATAGAAATAAGGCAAGCATCCTAAGAAAGCCAAGCACTGCATGACTGCAGTCTGTGTATAACCAAACATAACAGTCTCAAGTTGGTTAGAAAAAAAGGGTTTTTAAAAATTGTTTTAAATGTTTTCTAAAGAAGGGCTGTAAAGTAAGCTGAACATTTTTGCTCTTTCTTGAAGCTTGCCTTTTTCATGGCTGCAAGGGCATATGTAATACTTAGTATTTTCAGATAAATCACGTATACCAATATTAACATTTGTTTCTAGATAGACAAAATATAAATACCAGGTCTGTATGGCTTTCTTTTCCTTTTCTTCATTCCATCTACCACTTCTGCACCCTTAGACTCATCATCAATCGGCTCCCGCTCAGGGCTGGAGTCTGATTTCACATCACAGTCCATTGGATCTCCTTCTACAACACAAACACCACATTTAATTCTTGCATAGATGTAAACACAATCACATAAATATGTAAGTGAATTGCAGTTGAGTTTTAGTAAGGGATTTGTTACATAGCATAGATTTTGCATCAAATAAAGTGTACCAGGGGTCTTTATAAATCCTGGACAAACTCCTCTAGTAAACAAATAGTTCTGATAGAAACAGTTGCATGACTGGTAAAAATAAAGTTAGATAAATTGAAAACCAATTCAGTTATCAGCAAGACAACATTACCTCTACTATCATCCATTTCCCCATCACGAGAATGCTCAGACTGGGGGTCCGGAGGCGTCTGGAGAACCGCTACACTATTCTGCTTGATGATTTTTAATTTTAACTTTGGTTTTGACCGCCTCCTTCTGGGTGCTGTGATTGTTAAACTCTGTAACTGTGAAAGTCCTGACTCTGTCAAGCACACTCCATCCTGGGTGAAGGTTTTGAGAACATCTTAAAAGAAAAAAAAAACAAAACAACGTAAGTAGTAAATAGACCTCTGAGTAATACGAAACAGACAAGGAAATGTTTCTTACCAGGTTCCCTAGTTTTTGGAACAATCTGAGCATCCACTGGAGAGTCAGTCTTTTCTAAAAAATAAATAAATAAAAAAACAGAAAAATGTTAAATGGGTAAATATATGTTATTTTTTTACTTGAGCTTACACAAACAGATGTAGAGAACAATATATAATAACTTTTAGGACACCAAATGCTCTGCAAGAGAAACTTTACATGGTGTAAACGGTAATGTACACATTTTGGATTTTCAATGTATACATAGTTTTCAAAATAAATACATAGGGTGATAAATGTATTGTGCTACAGGGTTAATAAAATTGTGTTGAACCACATAAAAGATAAAACAATGAGAAACATAGCAAACTTCGCCATATTTCAGTATTGTTGCTACATCTCTATGCCTCCCTAGCCCATCTACTAACATTCTCTCACATCATATTCCAAATTGTGTTTAACAAATTTTGGTATTGAGGTTTCATCAAACCATACTTGTTTAGTTTAAGCAGGTTGGTCAAGTGGAAGTACAGAGAAAGCCTTTTGGTTTTAAGTCTAAAGTGCCAGATTTGTGAAACTGCAATCAGATTATATGAGGAAGCAGTAGTTATGCCTGCCATTGTTATAGTGATTGCCAGTAGGAAAAAATTATACATTTTTTATTCTTTTTACCTGGCTTTTTTTTTTTTTTTTTTTTAACTTTGCTTGTAATGCGCTAGTAATCAAAAAATATCAAATGGAATTATATGAAGGCTAACATTAGGACTGAAATAAAAGAAGCCAACAATCGCTTACAGAATTTACAAACAAAAAATAGGACACAATGGGCCAATTACCTTGAGCCGGTATCCCAAAGGGCTTACACGCAGCACAGTCAAAGCCTGCATCAGCTGCACTCTCTACCTCAGACTCAGAGTTCAAGTTCTGGCACGTGCCATGAGACCACCTAATAAATAAAACAATTGTTAAAAAAACAAAAAAAAACACTTCCAACAAGAAAAGCTTCTTGATACATAAAACATAGAACTTGCCTGTCGCACTGTCGGCACTGGAGAATAATCTCATTTTCTATGTAGTTCTGGCCACACACTGGGCAGGTAGACAAACTGGCACATGGAGCACACTGTGTGTAGTTGTTCTGCCACTCACAACGCAGTCCCGGTGTTACTGCTTTGCAGTTGTTACATGATACACACCTAGGTATAAAAGTGGCATTTTAGACTTGAATGGGTGTTTACAATATGCAAGTGATTTTAATTTTCCATGTTTATCTTTCAAGGAAATCATCTTAAACTATTGATAACTCTGCAATAAGCAAAGATAATGCTTCCTTTGGAATGAAAAGTGGTGGTGCCATTCATTCAAATACGAGGGGGTGCTGAGAAATTCCTGGCTTTGCCCCCTTTCAGGCGAAATAGAAAAATGAGTGTGGGGGCAGATGACAGCCTAATATCTTAGTATGTAACTGTGCAAATATCCGGTTTTTGCGATTTTTAAAACTGTTTTTTCTTTTAGTGAGAAGCTGTGATGGCATAGACACAAGCAAGTTTCACGTCGTTGGAGTTACGGGCCGTCATGAAGTTTTTGTTTCTCCAGGGAAAGTCAGCAAAGGACATTCACACGGAGATGTCACAAACACTGGGGGAGAAGTGTCCTTACTACAGCAGTAAAAACCTGGATATCCTTTCTCAAGACTGGGCATTTCATCGTTGAAGATGAGCTCTGCAGTGGGCGGCCCCCAAACTCAACTGACCCTGCAACCTGCGATGCTGTCCATGAGATGATTATTGAGGACCAGCGAATATCCGCAAAAAAGATAGCCCAGATACTTGACATCTCAGGGGAGCGTGTTTGGTTTGTTATCACCACTATCTTAGACATGCGCAAGCTTTCAGTGAAGTGGGTGCTGAAATGATTGAACAGTGACCAGAAGAAGGAATGAGTTGAAGCATCCAAAGCTGTTTTGCCTCATTTTGAAGCTGTACAGGACTTTTTGGCTAGGTTAGTGACTGAGGATGAATCCTGGCTCTACATCTATGATACTAAAACCAAGGATCAGTCAAAGGAATAGAGCCACAGTGGGATCCCGCGGCTGAAGAAGTTCCCAACCCAAAAATCGTTGTCCGTTGGGACAAAGATGGTATTCTGTTGGTGGACTACCTACCTCAGGGCTCTAGTATCACCGGACAGTATTATGCTAACCTGCTGGACCAGCTAAATGAGGCAATTAGGACGAAACATCGTGGAAAGTTGACCAAAAGGATTGCAGGACAATGCACCTGCACACAGGCCCAACATTGTGGGTCCCTGGGTTTCCAATTAAGTCCACCTACTCTAGTCTACCCTACTCACCTGACCTGGCCCCTTCTGACTAATATCTGTTTCCGAATTTGAAGAAACACCTGGAGGGGCAACATTTTGAGGACATAACTGACAACAAAGATGCTGCTGAGAGCTGGTTTGCAGCCCAACCAAAGGACTTATATTTGAACGGTCTAGAAAAGCTGCAACTATGCTGTAACAAGTGCATCAGTCTCAGGGGGGAATATGTTGAATTAATTATTGTTTATTCAAAACTCTGTCTCTCTTTTTTTCTGGGCAAAGCTAGGAACTTCCCAGCACTCCCTCGTATCAATACTAAAAATACTCCAGAGGCTGCAGCCAGTGCAGAAGGGCATGGCGGTTGTTCAAGTGAAAAGCAGGCTATGCAAAGTGGCAGTCGCGTTCCCAAGCCACACTGATGGAGTTCAATAAATGTGGAAGCTATTCCATTGACCCAAAGAGTTTCAAGGAAGCTGTATATGCTTGCAGTGTTACAAGGTCCTTGCATGTTCAACAGTCCTGCGGACAGCCGCTATAGATCACAATGATGCTCCATCACCCAGGCACTATCCACCTACCTCCTCTAGCTTATAGCATTCTGATCAACCTGGTTTTGCAACAACTACCGTTATAGCATTTTTATCTCAAGCCAACTCACTCCTTTTCCCCCAGCACATCCAACCCTGACCAATTGCCCCCGCCCCCTTCTCAAAACATCAATTCTCCAAAACCATCCTCATGAATGAATCATAAACTACCCTCCCAATTCAACCCAACCACCACCCCACTCCCTTAAACCCCCCAATGTCCACAACAGAGTAAATCGTTTCTCAGTCACCTCACTTCTAAGATATAACTTATTCATCCCCCCATTTAAACATACCGTCATCCTGGTAAACCTCTAAGCATTAAACTACAGACTTTCTTCTCTAGCTTGAAGAGCCACCCTCTCACAAATGATAGTGGGTCACAAGGGAGTGTAATGGATAGTTTATACCACTACAGTAATATAGTTTTGCACACATTTTGTCTCATCTTTTATTTATTTGTTTTAATTTGGCATTTAATGTTATCATAAAGAGGTCTTTTAAACCAGCTATTTTAAATCAAAGAAAGCTTTGGATCAGAAGTGTTAATTTGAGAGATGAGATATGTTCAGTTCCCAGCAAAGGATGCAGTGGAGGCAGGTGTCAAAATGATCAATTACTTTACCACCCACATGACTTTTGTGACTTCATGGTGTACCATCAAATGATGATAATGGAATATCCAGTCAATGTGAGAATGTGTGTAAATGTTGCAGGAGCGTCCTAATTTCTCTGTTTGCACAGGTAAATACTTTAAGATTTAATTTCAGAACAAAAAATAGCAGTAGCAATAAAAACAAATACAGCTTTACCAAATTCCGAAATACTAGTTGTAGTGAAAACAATGGAAAAAAAACTGACCATTTACACTTCCATCCTCCTTTGGGGACAGTCTGTAATGGTGGATCTAGACAGTACGTATGGTAGCTAATGTCACAGTCATCACAGAGCAGCAATCGACCAGGATCTGTGGCTTTACCACAGGCTTCACATACTGTGCACTCCAAACACCTCCAGCCTTTACGAAGGATGACTTTACTAATCTGCAGATTTAATCATATGAAATATATAAATGAAATATAATTTAGTAGTAATGAAGGTAGTAATAATAGTCTATATTATCATAAATAACTCCAGTAAAAAAAATACATTAGGTGAAATCACAACACCATTTATCCAACAGGTGCTATAAATACATTGTTTAATGGTTAAAGTGTATGTGTAGTGACAAAATTACAAAAACAAATATTCAGAACATCTCCTCAATATAAGCACTTCCTCCAACTAAAGAAGAACTAAAGCCAAAAGAGCCTTAAAACAGAAAAAAATACACTTGCCTTCAATGCCCCAGGGCAATCCGATCCCTCCCAAGGACTCTTCCATTTGGTTTCGCATCGACCCGGCATCCATCCGCGAGTCGGCGCAGTGGGTGCCGCCATCCTCTTATCCCTACGTCACCTGATTCAGGCGTGAGATCGGGTGACGCAGGTTGGGGGAAAAAACTTGCCAATTTCACTGGGCATGCACGAGATCAGCACATTTTTTCCCTGCGAAAAGGCTCCTTCTGTGCATGCTCCGGCATGTGCAGAAGGAGCACCCAAGAGCCTCCCGTGATGCCTGACGTAGGTATCCCAGGAGGCTTTGTGTCCTTATTCATTCAGAATTAGGGGGCAGTACTGCACTATTTTTTTTTTTTTTTTTTTAAAATTTTTACTTAACATGAAAGGGTTTCTACCTGAGTTTAGGTACGCTTTACGTATTTAAAGAATGTGGAACATGCAGAAAATTACCTGTTGTGTGTTGTCTGACCTGTTAATTTTCACGATCGACTTCAGAACCCATAGTTTTGTTACAGAGCCAAGGTAAGGGTGAGGTGGTATGTAGTCCACAGAATACAACTGAAGGAACCTCTAACGAAAGCGCCCAATCGTAAATTTTTTTAGGTAGGAGAGCAAGGCACTTGCTTTGTATCCGAGTAAGAACTTTCACTAGTTGGTTACATTTTAAATACAACTTCCTACTGGTCGTCAGTTATCTACACATCAATAAAACTGACCCCTGATGGTAGCAGGCCAACTGCTTAGGCTAATCAGTTATAGAAAAATGTGAATTGTGCCGACATTCTATTTGACTTAAATGATAGGTGAACATTTTATCCAATGTTCACTTATCATTCTAAATTCCTCACGTACAACAACTTATACTAGTTCAGATGTATTAATGAACTTAGGGGCTGAACATGAAACTATACACTGTTATTGGGTACAAAAGGTTACTCACCTTAATACTGACACAGTATGGATGGTAGCACTGCCCACACTGTGAGCAAGCAAGCAGTCTTCCTTCAGCACCTTTCCCAAAACTACCACACACCACACACATATCCTGCCAGGCAAAAAAATAAATACATTAAAAACTTCCATTGTAAGGTTAGCATCTTATAAAGCAGAAAAATGTGACCATTTGCAAAATATTTTGTAAAAGTGGAGCCAATCTCAAAAAAAAGGGGAACAACATACATAATTTTCATAATTTAAGACTTGTACGTGTTTATTTCAATGTACATAAGGCTAGAAATAGTCTTTATGAATTTAGCATAGGCATTCATAAGTGTGCATGAATGCAACATAAAAGTTCAGTTTTCAATGAAACATTTCAGACTGTCAAGGATCACTACTCTGACTTATTCAGTTCAGTGGATATAGTTCAACTTGGGCTACTGAACTTTGGTATTTAAAAAAAGTATTTTTTTCAAATACATTGACACAAAATTTTTTAAAATGTACCCACTTTGTTTTTCAAAATTCTTTAATCTCATGTGGAATCTAGCAGAACATAACTTAAAATCCTTTGACATGAAAAAAGTTCATACATGTGATCTAACATTTACAGTTTTGTATGGAGCAGGAAATTTATTTAGGGTGAAGTAGAAATAGAAAGTGATAATAAATTTCATAAAAAATGTTTTTTTAGTATTTTGTTACTTTGAGGCTTTGAACAGAACTAGAACTAAATTTGGAATAACCTTTCATGCAAAAATAGTTGCCAACCTGATGCAAGGTGAACCTGTCGCTTGTGGAAAATAGAACAACTGTGTTGTGCATTGAGGTTTCTTCCTCCTCCTTGTATGATGAAATATCAACTGTGGTTACCTGCAGGAGAAACAAAGAACAGTCAGGAGCCTCTCAGGAATATTCACTATGTCCCAGCGTTAGAACATCTTCCCAAACAAAATTTCCAAGCCTTTCTGTAATACTAGTCACTATGGCACTAAAACACACCTATCGGTTTGTGCCTTGTGAACTGTCACAGAAACAGAATGATGATGAGAATATCTACCTTAACATTGTCACGGTCTGTCTTGTACATGGCCTACATACACAATCATTGATAGACAAGGGGATTGGGAATTGTCAGGCTAATATTCTTTTTATAGATGCACCTTTTACAATGTTGCACTTTTGCAAGCAAATTTTATCCTGCCATTATTCTGAAAATCAAAACACAAGGCTTAACAAGATAAGGATCCTCACTTGTTTTTAAACATTTTAAATTATTTTAACCAAGTTCAATAAAATTCAAAAGAATGGCTAAAAGAAATCCTTGTGTTAAAGATTTGTGAAATGAACATGACGTATTACCAGAGAATGCCCCAAATTGTGAGGACTGGGTGCTCACCAGGGAAAATAATGACCACCACATCACCTCCACCTCTGAACAAACACCCTACCCCCCCCCCCCCCCCCCCCCCCCCCCCCCCCCCCCCCCATCCTCGGAGCAATTTTGCAGAAATAAAGCATGTATTGCAATGCAAGCTTGGAGAAGTAGACACCCATTATTTCTCAATGTCGTTAATCAGCCCTGGCAGATTAACAAGCAGCTTATCAGGAACTGCAGTGCTTTCCTATGGAGAAAAGCAGAACGGGTTGCTGCATGCTCATGCTCATCCTCCCCTCTTCTTTCTCAATAGAACAGGACAGTGTTGTGTGTACAGCACTTGTTGGTTCACCTGTCACTGGAAATAATCACTAAAGATTGTTTACACCAACAGTATTCTGACATCTCTAAAGGGCTTAACTGCTTCCTTTGTGCCATTAACACTTCTCTTTTTAGTCCTTAAAAGGGACAAAACTGCTACAAAAGTACTTCTGGTATAATTACTTTAAAAATAATTTTCTTTTGAAAACTGGCAAGTTTTTTCTTATGCAGATCAATGAATATTACTGAGCAAAAAAAAAAGCAAAAGTTAAATATTGTACCCCTGGAATTATATAGTTGCCTATAGGCGGTTTTAATTTTGAGCGGCCTCTTCCGCCACGGCCAGAAAGCCCAGAACCTCTTGGTCTCCTCCTTGGAAATCCTGAGCCTCGACCCTGTTAAAATAACAGTAAAACAAAACATTGAATCTTTGCAAATATTACAGTAAGCCTACAGTCTACTTAAAGGTATAAAGATGACAAAGAAGAAACCGTAAGAAAAAAAAAAGACAATTTTGGGGAACTTATAAAAGGAAAAAAAGAAAGAAAGAAGGAATGTGCCAACAATACCCAAAGCAAACACCAATAATCATTACTTTATTGCAGATTAGAAAACAAAAGCAAGCATTTGATTGGTTCCTACAATCAATGAGCTTGGATTCCATTATCTTCTGTTATCACAGACAAATCCCTTTATATTGATCATTTTACTGTTATGAGACTTGCATGTTGTGTGGCAGATACTCTACATGATGTTGCAATACATAACTATATAAATACAGTTCCAAAGATAAAGCACCACAGACCTGGACCAAACATTTGGATTTATTTAAATGCAATTTGTAAGAAAAAACTGATTTCGGGAGAAAAAAATAAAACTAAATGCTAAAAACATTAATAGGAATCTAATGCAAAAATGTTTGGCTCATTTCACAGGTTTTGCTAAATGTGCGCATTCACAACATCTTTTTGAGTCTGTTGATTTGAAGCTGAATTTAGTGCGTTGAGTTCAAGGGGAAATGTGTACTCAATGTACGAACTGGAAATTTATAGAGCCTAGGTTGGGTAAGCACTTGAAGCCAAGGCTAGCTAGCCTTACAGTTCACAGACAGACACATAGCAATGTGCCAAATACCTTTAGTGTGGAGCTTACCAAGAGAAATCTAGGGTTGCCATTTGTTGACCTAATTCTGAAAATGTTGGACCTTTGGCTGTTTACAGACTTCTGTCAATACTTTCAGAGTCAGAAACAGCACTAGTGGATGTGCAAAAAAACTCTAAATGACCCAACAATCAAACAATCCCTTAACCATAAGTTGTACACCACCCCAGTGAATTAGAAATAACAATGAAAAGATAACACTATTACAAAATACAAATGGTAAAAAAATAAAAAAGAACAGAAAATAACTCTGCTTTAGCACACAACATTTTTTTAGGTTGTTTTTTTTTTTTTATTTTAACCTTTTATGTGTACAACATAGCAAGGTTGTTTTCTATTCATTCAGTATATTTCAGATATTTTTTTATTTAACATTATTTGTACTGTATAAAAATTTTGTTTTGTCTAATTTACTAATGTGGTGTATAATTTGAGTTTAATTGAGTGTTAGTTGTTTAGTAACTTAGAAGTCCTCATCTGCAAACTTGCTCACTGGTATTAAAGCAAATCACTAAAATGATAGAAGCTGCCATTGCTAAACCAATAAAAAGGATGATGATTGCCTGCATGGAAAGCTTTTGGTGTCGGTGGCAGTTTCAAATGTAAATATAATTTACTTAGGAAAAAAAAGTCACCAAATACACATTTGTGTAAGTCTAAAGCCTAGGTCATCATCACAAAGCATTTTGCCTAATAAGTTACTTTCCAAAAGGACAAAAGAAGAGACAAACAAGTATCTGGAACCAAGTGGCTATATCAAACTACATATGCTATTCGATTAAAAACTATTCCCCGCCTGGGGAAGAATTGTCACTGGTAATATGAGTGAGCTTAGAAACACTCCACTCCTAACAGTCCTGAAAATCAGTAGAAATCCAACAGGATATCTTATCCTTTCCCATGCTAGAGAAAATTAATAAGAAAAAAAATGTTCGGATAGACAAACAATTAAAAAAATCTACTGATGCAAAATATTACCGGCAACCATATGCAACAGCAACCAACCAAACCGTATGTTAAATGGCATAAAATACTTTAATAAAACACACATCAAAAGAGAAAAACACTACCCCATTTTATTTAAGTTTTAATTTGTTTTGGACGATTTTGACTGTATTTGGTTTGCAGACAGTTTGCCTGATGTGACACCAATGATGGGGTTGAATTGAAAGGCAAATAAAAATTCTATTGAAGTCCGTAATTTCCCCCCAAATTCTTAAGCTATGTAGAAAAAACAACTCAAAAACCACAGGGGTGGTGACTGAAAAGTGCAAGGTGGTACACCCAGTTAAAAGAGACTGGAGGGACACTGGAGGTCAATGGGAATATATTCTCATCTTGTAAATCTAGGTAAACGTAACAAAATGCATGGGAAGACCCCCACATGTGTGCATAATATTGTACAAATAGAAAAGTGATGAGGAATCTTTATTAATCACGGGCAGTAATGCCCATGCCGCTTTGAGGGCAAAATGGCAGCGATGCTAATACTTCAATTTATAGATTAGTAGTGGATTACCTAATTTTTTAGTAGAATTATGTTAGAATCGAGGCAACCATAGGGACAAATATCAGTGTGCAATATTCTACGTTTGTAGAATTTGGCTACTTTCAAGCAGAATTTTGGTCGAATCATTCTAGTAGTCAAAAATTCTACTTGTCCTTGGTATCTGTTACGTCTACGTACCTGGTGCATGAAGGTACACCAGGAACCTAATCCGCCCCCTAACACTATGGTTTGGGTTAAATTTTCGGACTAGGTAAAGCATGCTGCTCAGCAAATCTACAGTAACTGGAGGCCAAGCACCACCTATGACTGGCTGTGAAAAAGGTTTGCTCCCTTTTCGGGAGGGTTGGTGATGTTGACACTAAGCATTTATTGACTTAACACTGTTGGTGTGCACACCTTGCGGGCTTGCACACTGGAGCACACAGAATCATTTTGACAATCTGCAGTACTTCTCTTTGCACACTGTGATATTATGCTATCATGAACACAACAAAAAGGCATTATAGACATCAGATTCAAGCTAAACCAAGTGATGTATCTGATGTTAAGAGTTAGAACATGTTAAAACTCATCAGTTTGTTTTTTACTGCAATCTGTAAACCTGTTGATTCACTTTACTTATTGCTAAATGACCGTGACAAGAAGGTATCAGAAACAACCCCAGTGGGGACCCAGAGAGCAATCAAAAACATGCAGTGGTTTTACCCCTTCCTCACTCAGTCCAGGAAATATATTTGGACTAGAGGTACAATTTATCTTGTTCCCAAATGGAAGGCCAATACAAATACCAAAGTACAAACCAGTGAAACAAAGAAACAATAAAAACAGTGAAACATAAAATATTCTTATATTTAGTGTGTAAATGTGTGAAAAATGAAATTACTAAATTTTAGTTCAGTCATGCAAATTATTAAGTATAATCATCAAAGCAAGTAACAAAAATAAACTAGGCATAGGTGTATTGTAGGAAAGGGGTTTGTAATACTTACACATTTGGAATTTACAGAGCATAGACAAAAAACAACACTTGCCACAGCAGGAGACATTGATAAGGTAATTATTAAATCACTTTTCAATCATTAGGAGGATATGCCCAAAGCTGGAAAAACAAGCACCTAATAACCTTAAGTTCACAAATCTAAAATCTACAGGGAGAGATGACACTTATTCCACAGGTAAAGGAAGAAGGGAAATAACACACAAGTAGAAATACAACTTATTTACCACTTTGATGCTCCATAACGGACTGCCGAGAAGCTGTCTGGATTTAAAAATGTCCCAACCTTCTGAGCCATCGGCTGACCAGGAAGGTGGGCTCACTGTATTATGGGTACTCCAAGAGGCCTAAGACATGGCAGGTGAAAAAATACATGTATAAACTCAGAAACAGAAAAAATAAAGCCAGCAACATAAAAGGTTAGAAAAGCCAAGCAAATGTAGACAACAAGGTTGCATGAGACTTGTAGCTATATGGACCACATTAGCAATGATGTCTTGGCAATAGCTGTTGAACTTCAAATACAACCTGCAAGTTTTTTTTCTAATTTTGTTCCTCTTCTTTCCCATTACATTTGGGAGGAACTAAACCTTTACTTGGGTATTTAGAAACACAAACGGAGGAGTCAAGATAAACATCTTATACCAACTAATCACATGTCATAAAACATAATTGTTTAAAAATGTACTTTTGTGTTTGGCCCTTTTTTGTTTTAGCGTGGTAAAGAATACCCTACCACTGCTTTGGTAACAATGGAGTTACCAAACACATTAAGAAACATACATTTTAGGTTACCTGCAGTCTTTATTGATTCAGCTTTTGGATCACAAAAAATCCAATAGCCAAAAAAAATTAATGAGGTACAAGCAAGCACATCAAATACGTTTTTATTTATGCTTGAGGAGTGGAGAAAGAGAATGCTGAGCAAGCATCCTTGGCAAAGGCTCCACATGGGACTAAGCTACAGCAACTGGTTGAAGATATTCAACCCTACTGAATGATTTTCTTCCAAGAACACTGGGTCATGATAGGGCCTACAGACATAAAAACATCACCTACTAACCATGGAAAAAATGGTACTACTACTATGGGAAGAGCCTGACTAAACTAACTGGTTTTCAAGCCTGCAAAGTTTAAAGTTCAACTATAATTAAATAAATGGTAATACTGTGAGGTAGCAGTCCTGCCAATTGGTATTCAATTGATGTCTGCAAGCTGCTGTTATACTATGTATAACAGAACAGGGTAATATAAGGACTTGTGAGCAAAGTTAATTTTTAGGTCATTTTTTTTCTACTTAGCTATTCACTTTACACCCCGATATGCAAGAGCAATGTCACTGTGTTTTCTCCTGGGAAAGCAGAGAACCACAAACTTGTGAAATGGCACGGCACCAATGTGCAGAGGTGTCTTCTCATGTGATTTGGAATTCTCTGCTTTCGCAGGATTGTAGGATAAGTTCAGCTCAGCTATGTCACCCCTGCATAGGCAAGTGTACCCAAAACACATTTTTTTTTTAATCCAATAGTCCTTTTTTTTTTAGGGTGGAAATCTTTTAAATTGCAGGGCTTGCATTTAGATGCAGGATCTGCTTTAGGAACTGAACAGCATTGAGTGCAACAGTTCTCTCCATGGTAATGGAGCTCCTGTCCTGACAAATATTCATCTTAACACTGAGCGAAGAGGCATCAAAGAAAAAGAAAATCAAGCAGTGCTTTTCTTTTGAGCTCTCTCGGCACAGCCTGATATCAGCGGGAAAACAACATATTTCTCATGTTTAGAACTATTTTTTATGTTCTCTGAGCACTGCATCTTTGAACCATTTTCTGAATGTTGGCCAAATGTGCTGGAGAGAGGGTATAGACACCCTGCATATAACCATCATTAAATTAACTATAAAAACTATAAAACTTTAAAAAAGGAAACTCCGTGGATGAGAAAAACTTTGATATACAAACATTTTTACAGAGGATTGAGACCAAGACAACCTATCTTCGTTAATGTTTCTATGGTCTGCCAAGTCTACATTTTAGGAAAATAAAATGAAGAGCAAAAATAACTGTACACTGCAAAGCAGACAATAACACATAGCAAAAAAAACACAGCAAAAAAGATGGTGTATGGGAGCTAGCAATGGCAAGGCAATCAACATTACTTTCAATGCTCATGCACAGATGTAGCAGACACATGGGCCAAGAAGAGCCAATCACAACTTAAATTTTAAGGTCAATGGCAGTAGCAAGCAAAAGGGATACAGCCTGGATATCATAATGAAACCCGAGTCTTCCTACGGTTGTATGATATAGGAATGATAACCATATTATTTAAACATCACAGCTCCGAAATAAACTGTATAGCCACAAACAGAAAAAGCGAATCAAAAGCTTTCATCAGTGATACATGAACTAAAAGCTCATCAAATAACTCAGAACAAAAACACTAGTACACTAGAATGATCCCATCTTTATATGCCTTTTTTAAACAGCTGGAACTATACTTGCACTGATAACTTGGAAGCCGAAATTAAAGATAAGGAAATATGTGGAGAGATATTTAAATAAAAATGCTGATTCCCCAACAATTGGAAGCAAGATTCCCTTAGATAGGGCCAATATCCTGAAATACTAAAAGATTCAACTATTCTTATCCATACAGCTCAACCACAAAAAGCACAGATACAACTGATTTACAAATAGTGGAGAAAATAAAAAGTGGTAGTACTATCATCTGCAATCAGGTAGTAATGCAAGACAGAATTTAAAGTGGAGCTCCAACTAGAATTGTATTTGTAAGCTTTAAATACTGTAGGCAAAGGTTGCAAACTCTCATTTTTATCTTTCTGCCTCTATTTCTACTGGGGAAATATTGTATCCTAAAAAGAGGAACCCAAGATAGCCAATTGCTTCACAAAAACTAGTCACTAGTCAAGATTGAACCAAGAATGTATACTAGGAAATCTTCCTTGAAAGAAGACTCTCACTACTTGATAACCTGTAAATCCAACAAAACATTAAACCCAGAACTCAGTAAAAAAACATAATGGAATTAAAAGTCTAGTCAAAAGTCCAGATAGTTTAGTGGCACCATCGTAAAACTGGTCACGTGTGTCTTCAGTGTGATATGTGTGTGTATAAAAACAATTTCTGTATGCTTTCAATACTCTGATAATTCAATGGCTTGGAACGATCTCAGAGTTGAAGACATAGGTGCCTGTTAAGTATTACGATCGGCCTATACTCAAAAGTATCAACTTAAACTTAAACTCAAAAGTGTCAACTAAGCATAAAAACAGCATTGTTAAACTTTTATCTCAACCTTCAGTTCCAGGTTGAAGTCATTAAAAATGAACTAAATGGAAGATATTTCCATTCCAATTTACTACCAGGCTTCAGCTTCTCTGAAGTGTGATCGTCATCTTAAAACTGGAACTGAGTGGTGCTTTAAAGTCTACAACAAAGCTGCTTAAAGTTTGCTAAAATCTTTGTGAATGCTTTGTAAAATCTTGCAGTAGATACTGCTCCTATACAAAGCTGTCTTTTCATTTATGCTACTCCAGTCACTAAGAAAGAGCTTTGGGAGATTATTACATTCAAAGGACATATGACTCATTGCCCAGTGCCAATGATATTTAATGTCTGCTGCGTAATACACATCCACTATGTTAGTCTGTGGATGCCATGGAGTTTCTGGATTTGCGCTGTGCAACGAAATTTCAGATAGCAAAAACCAGCAAACTTCATACACTGGGCTGGGGGAGCTGAATAGCAAGACAGTGGATGTAGTTTTTTACCCATTTTCCTCGACTTTGCTCAAAACAGAAATAGTAGTCCTAGATGAAGATTTGCTATACATAGATGTATAAAAATGACTACTGCAGCAAATAACGCCCTTGTGTGTTACATGTAAATTGCCCTGCGTCACTGTATCTGTCATTTGCTAAACCTATTTAATGCACAGCACTAAGTAATAATGTTGGGCGCTATAAAAAAATACTGTTCAGTAATAGTAATACAGCAATAAAAAAAAAAGCTCTTGTGTGTTACATGTAGAGAGCACCGAGGTTTCCCACACAGCTATGCAAAAAGGAGATAAAACACCAGAAAATCATGAAGAAAACATTGTGTAAATCAAGGAGTGAAGTTTTTGCAGTTTAAATCTCACCAGAATTTTACCAAGTACATTTAATCTACAAAATCAATCCTCCCTAATGAATCAGTATATTTCTGCAGTGGATCAAAATGTAGATTTTAATGTCATATTTTCCTTTAAACTGTAAGGAGGCTAGATTGCGGTCTGAGATGTTGTGAGATGCTGAATGATAGCCATGTCTGGTCACACCTAACACTTCCTCAAATATATATGCAAAAACATGCTTTGTGAGGAATATATTACCCAAATTGGTGCTCTAGGCAAAAGTTACATTATAGCAGAACAAAGTGCATCTGCATACACTCTCTGGATTTTAAGACATTCTGAGCATAAATAAAATGTTCACAACTTTGAGTCAAATTATGAGTCAAGTTAAGTTCAGCTACCAAAACACTATTAC
Source organism: Pyxicephalus adspersus (assembly GCF_032062135.1). Lineage (NCBI taxonomy): Eukaryota > Metazoa > Chordata > Amphibia > Anura > Pyxicephalidae > Pyxicephalus > Pyxicephalus adspersus. The sequence continues at coordinate 119,956,553 of NC_092862.1, forward strand.
AGATGTCTACACCTTACCTAAATTTAACTCCAAATCCCCCCTTAACAGCTTATATGACTTCCTATGATATCATCAACAGAGTTGTAAAATTTTTGCAAGGTGTCAAGGGATCTACTGGAAGCTAAGAATTTACTGACATAGGCACTGGCTCCAGAACAACGTCTTCCAAGTGTCCTTTCCATTGACATATTGGACCTGATTTATTAAAGCTTTCCAATGCTGGAGGATACACTTTCATCAGTGAAGCTGGATTAGATGTTTTGCTCTTTTTTTTTTTTTTTTTTTTTTTTAACATTTATGGTAAAAAAAAGATATTTAACATTAACAATTAAGTCGCTGTTCAACAGATAAACTGTAGATGTTATTAAAAAAAAGCCTCATGTCTTTATATAAATAATATTGCAAACCTCACATTATAGTCTCATTTTAGTGGCCCGTATTGTGGGATATTTAAATATACACACAAATAGTTATGAAAAAGCCATCTGAAAAAAAAAAATATATATATATACCTGTCTGGATCTTGGCCGGCCTGGAGAAAACTTCCTTTTGGTAATAGCTGGCTTACCCATGCCAATTTTTGGAGTTACGGATATAAATGTGGTGGAAAAGGCATTTGTTGTGTTAAAACTATGTGCCGGAGTTTGACTTTGAAACAGTTCATTTGAAGAATGAAAGTCAATAGACACTGCTGGTGAGGATGACACACTGGTCTTACTAGTGTCAACAGAGGTGGCAGGGGAATCCAATCCCGTGGGAGATTTAAGAATTTTGAGCCCTAGGGGTGAGCTCATTTCTGTAGATGTCTCACTGTTGGGAGTGGCTTCCATGCGTTGAATGTCCATGTTTTCCAAAATAAGAGGATCCTCTTTCTTAGAGGATAAAATGTGCTCATTGCCCATGCTTAAGTCAAAGTGCTCCTCTAACTGTGCATAAGCATCATTTGTGAGTTTCACTTTGCAAGGCGATTTACAAGAAGCCTCCAGGTCATGTGAAAAGGTGAGTGACTCAGTTTTATTCTCGGATGAAGTTTGCGATTCTGCGGATGACGTTTTGACTTCCTTAAGACATAGTGGCTGCTGAGGAGACCTGTTCTTTTCGGAATCATCCTCATCTGCCCTGTCATCAGATGGCAAGTGTGCCATGTCTGAATGGGGGACATCCATACTGTTTAAATTGACATGACTGGATGGTTTGCTTTCCAAGTCCGGTTTGACATCATTCTCGGGCGTCCCTACAATAATACCCAACAAACATGTAAAAAAACATTAGTTTGTTACCTTTTCTTTGTACTGCACATACTGTTAGGTTCATAAATATTTGGACAGAGAAAACCTTTTTTTAATTTTGGTTCTGTACATTACCAGGGAGAGAGGGAGGGAGGGAGGGAGGGAGGGGGGTGCTTGTATGTGGAAGAATTTGCTGTGAACAGACAACATGCAGTTGAGTATTCATTATCTTTTAATTAGAAATGAAAACATACCTTCATCAACACACATAGCTGCTTCATCTTGAACAATATGATTTTGAATAAGTGCTTCACCTTGAAATGTAATTTTTCCACCTGTATCCACTTCAATCTCACCTGTGCAAACTGAATTAATAAAATGATGTTAGCCTGATAAAATAGCAAACTCATTACTATGGCAAGAGGAAAAATTGTGAGCCACGGTCAGATTTATTAAGATGGAGAACATAATGAATATACTGGAAAGCTATAAGGCTAGATTCATTTTAACTCTGCAGAAATGTACATTTTTTTTTTTGAATAAGCTGAAATAAAAATCAATACATGTCTGTAAATTAAGTGGTAAAATCTAAAAATGTGTTCATTTTTAATCACACCGATATGAAATATTTCACATTTACCACTTGCAGCCAGATGATAGCACCCTTAAGGCTACAAGAGCTCCGCAGGTGATTGATTTACAGCTATTTTGACAATAGTTTGTGGAACCAATATTTTGAGTAGATTTGGATGGCAGGAGATGAGATTACACACAGCTCAATCACTTAGGGGAGGCATACAATAGAGACTTAGCAAAGAGTAAAGAAATGCAGGACTCTCTAGGAAGTAAACATTTTGGTAAAATACACATCTGAAGCTCAGACTTTAACCACCTGAGCGTTACACTGAGGTCTAGATTTCTGTACCAAAAGTGTTCCACTGTTTTTCATGAAATTTTTTTTTTAAATTGTAGACCTGTAACTTAGAGAAATTTGTCCGAACAAGGGTCTAGTAGATATTATGAATATAAAAAATGTTTGAAACACACAATCATGTAAAAAAAAAAACAAAAAAAAAAAACTTTTAATAAAATTAAAGGAAAAACACAAAAATCAGCTTAAACATGACTACATAAACAAATCAAAAATACTGAAAATACTGAAAAAGCAATAACTCTGTATATTGTAAAGTACTATATTATTCTAAAACACCTCCCTAGTGTGGCAATTTTTAAAACTTTTATTGTGTATTTATTGGAGTTTGTTTTGAATTATTTTGTATTTGATTGGATACGGGAGTTTGTATTCAATCCAATACAAAATGAGAGTTTGAATTTACCAGTTACGTACTTTGTATTAATTTTATATTATTTTGTATTGGATTGGATACAGGAGTTTGTATTCAATCCAATACAAAATGAGAGTTTGAATTTACCAGTTACGTACTTTGTATTAATTTTATATTATTTTGTATTGGATTGGATACAGGAGTTTGTATTGAATCCAATACAAAATGAATGAATGGGTTTGAATTTGAATTTCCCGCACACGCGCCGACGTCATCACACACGCAGGGAGAAGCCGAGCTGCTTTTTTTTCTCCGCCGGACGGCTTCTCGTTTCAGAAGGCACCCGGCGCTGGACGGAGAACGACGCGGGACGATCAGCGGGACCAGGTATCAGGCATCTTGTGTTCCGCTGGCCGGCATCTTATCTTATCTTGGTGGTATAGGAAAAGGCAGCCGACGCTGGAGAGGGAGATCGACGGACGACGGAGGACGACGCTGGAACACGAACACGACGCTGGATGAGCACAGTGGGACCAGGTAAGTGGGGATTTTAATGTAGGGAAAATCTCGGGGTTAACCAAAATAGCACTTTTTTTTAGCCCGTAGCAAGGTCAGGCTTAACGGTCGGGAGGTTAAATAAAAAAATGAAAAATAAAAACAAAACCTAAAGATGAACATACATTTTAAAAGTACTGGCCAACAAATATTTTTACTTTAACAGAAATGGCAAGAAATAGGAGCCTAAAAACTATTTAAAAAACGAACGCAGCATTTTATCAACAAGAAAAACAATTTTCTGTAATGATCATGTACCCTGGGAAAACATTTTCAAAATGCAGTTCCATTATGCTGATTGCAGTAAACCTTTTAGTGTATCTAAACCCAAGAATCAAAATGTAATATACTGCAATGTAATAAATGAACAGTGCAACCCTTGAAAAGTAAGTGTTTTAAAATTTAAAGAATACCCCCCTGGCCTAATCTCTATAACATAGTTGCAATATATTCTGTGGTCCAGAAGTGATTTGGCCAGGCTTGATAACATTGTTTAAGATAAGAATACACACAGGAGCAAATAACAGAACTTCTTTAACCTCCTTGCCGTTAAGCCCGACCTTCGTGCGGGCAAAAAAGAACGGCTAGGATGGTTAACTCGAGATTTTTCACATCTTGTGTTCCGCCGGCCGGCATCTTACCTGGTCCCGCTGATCGTCCACGTCCTTCTTCTTCCAGCGCCGGATGATCTCTGAAACGAGAAGCCGTCCGGCGGAGGAAAAAAAACGGACGGCTCCTCCCTGCGTGCGTGATGACGTCGACGCGTGTGCGGGAAATTCAAATTGAAACTCATTTTGTATTAGATTCAATACAAACGCCTGTATTCAATCCAATACAAAATAATCAAAAAAATTGCAGAGTACATAACTGGTAAATTCAAACTGTCATTTTGTATTGGATTGAATACAAACTCCCTATCCAATACAATACAATACAAAAAAAAAAAAAAAAAAAAAAGGAAATAACTTGGAAATTCAAATTTATATTTTGTATTTGATTGGATACAAACTTGCGTATCCAATCCAATACAAAATAATATAAAATTAATACAAAGTACATAAATGGTAAATTCAAACGCTCATTTTGTATTGGATTGAATACAAACTCCAGTATCCAATCCAATACAAAAAAATAAAATAAAAGTAAATACATTTTTTATATTCATATTATCTACTAGAACCCCTGTTCGGACATATTTCTGTAAGTTACAGGTCAACAATTTAAAAAAAAAAATTTCATGAAAAACAGTGGATCACTTTTGGTACAGAAATCTAGACCTCAGTGTAACGCTCAGGTGGTTAAGGAACACATTCACTAAAGAAAACAATTCGAAAACAAACCTCAGTCAGCAGGAATAGGTGGAAGCACAGCATTCTAGAAGATATGGTTTAACTGGGCACGTGCATGCAAGGGTTTAACCAGCAAAAACTATTAAATCATATTTAAACATACCCACAAGCTTTACTTATGTTTACATTTTAGTGTTTGTGCCAAAGCCCAAAACTCCTTGCCACATAATTTTGTACTGTACACACTCACTTTTTTTGTGAATTACAAAGAGTATAGCTGCACACAAAGATTCAAGGTCAGGTAGAGAATGAGAACAGTGATAACCACAGGTATTTAGCATACAAGGTAACCAGTTTAAATAAATTCTGGAAACATTTAAACCACTTGGCAGGTAGACTTCATTGCCCAAGTGTTCAAAAATATGAATTTTTTTTTATGTTTTTAGTGTTTAGGCTTTAGACAGGAAGTGTAAGTGTTCACCCCCACCAGTGTTTTCTTGTCTGTACGCAGACAAATACATTTCTCATCAAATTTTTTTTATCTATTATGAGGAACCAAAAGGAAGGTGCAAAAAAGCAACTGATAACCGTCACATAAAAGGTTAAGAAACATCATCAGAGCTGAAAATTAGCCCAATGAAAATGTAAAAGGTAGTTTGCATTTACATCTTCATCCTATGCAAAATATTTTTAAAACATTTTCAGCAGGATTTTTGTCAGTATTTTATACATACTTGACAAGAATGACAAAAAAAAATAACCGAATATTTAATTTTCAATTACCAAGGAGCACATTTATAGAATACTTACTGGCATCTGATTCTGCAACCTCCATCTCAATGCATTCCTCCACTGCATCATCCTCTGGCTCCAAATGTTTGCACATTGTACAGATATAGTCATCTTTTAACTGATCATCTGTGAAATCTGCACATTTTTCACATTCTAAATGTATCCACCTTGAAGACCAGAAGAGATAAAGTTAGAATGTTACCACAAAAAAAATGAAGTTAGTAAAAAAAAAAAAAAAAAAAAAAGGCAAACGAGTCATTGCCCTGGACTAGAGCTGCAGATCTAGCTGTCTAGCTGAAATACTCATCTTATTTTTAAAGCACCGGGCAGCACGGAGGCTCAGTGGTTAGAACTCTTGCCTTTGCAGAGGCTGGGTCCCAGGTTCAAATCCCAGCCAGGCTTTTATCTGCATGGAGTTTACAGGTTCTTACCCAGTTTCGTGGGTTTCCTCTGGGTACTATGGTTTCTTCCCACATTCCACAAACATGTAGTTAGGTTAATTGGCTTGCCCCAAAATTGCCCTTAGACTGTATTAAAAAAGACATAAGACTATGGTGGGGACATTAGATTGTGAGCTCCTATGAGGGACAGCTAGTGAAAAGACTATGGACTTTGTACAGTGCTTTGTAATGTGTCGGTGGTATATAAATACTCTGTACTAATATTAAAGCTATCCTCAACAAACTCGCCACTCTACGATCCGGCAATGGTCCTCTTCCAATCTGGATGGTTTCAAACCTGGAAAACTGTTTTAGTATCAGAAAAAACATTACCAAAAAAGGAGACCTTTTGCAAGCCATCGTTAAACAAAATATTTTTTGGGGATTAGATATTTTACACGGTACTGTTACATATACTAACAGCAAGGTGTGTACACTGTTGTGTAAAAGATAATTCTGTGATTGTACATTTTTTATCACAATAAAAGTCTACACACAACAACTACACACATGAATTCAGTCACAGAGCCATAGCTTTCCTGTTATGCAAGAAAGACACTCCCAGTGCTTTCTCAGAATTTTGACAGGAAAATAAATAACACAACGTAAATTGTGTAAAGGCAACCTATTCATCGAAGATACCAATAAAGGTGCATGCACATTTTAGTGTGTTGCTGAACACTGCATCTGTCTTCAAGATGCCATTTAAACTGAAAAATCAATAAAAATAGCATTTCTGCAATGTAATAGCGTGAGTCAGCCCTTAAAGAACAAACAGGAAAGTTTAGGGGCAGTTGGCTGTTACGCTGATCTAAAAGAAAGTAAATGTTACCTTTTGCACATCTGACAATGAAGCATATCTTTCTGCAGTTCTGGCTGAAGAGGCTTGTCACAAAGTGGGCATGGTATGGTAATTTGCTGAAGGAAACAATTGTCACATATCAGACAGTTCAGGTGCCATTGGCGACTGGTCCGGGTACCACATTCTGCACATATCCTGCAGTTCTACAAAAGAAACAAAACAAGGAGAAATTGTTTGCCTATATACGTTTTGTGTATTCCTTAAATGGCATCCTTCTCTCACCCCTTCCCGTGTTCCTGCATGACATGTGAGGAGGTAGTACAGGCACATCACAGAACCTAGATTACAACTCCCAAAATTTACAAAGATCCCCTCACACCACCCTTCTGCAGGATGGACTGGAGAAAAGCTGAACTGGGCACCAAAGAATAGAAATAAATCCCACCATTAGATCAGAATCATAGAGAGCCCTGGTATTTACCTGATAAGGTTTACAACTTTTTTTATATTAAACTGCATATTCATTTCACAACAGTAGTCCAGCCAAAGATGCGGTGTTGACAAAAAAACATTGTGTAACCAAGAAGTTATTTAAAATGTGTGAACATTGGAAAATATATATATTTTTTTAAGGTGTAAAAACCTAAAATCACTTGCATATACCTGCAACTGTCTTTGATACATTTCTATTTGCTCTTTATTATAGGAGGGGTTCAGTGGTAAAAAAAAAATGCGTACACACAAACTAGGACACTTCAGTATCAGAAGATCCATATCTTTGCCCAATCAAAATTGCTTGGTAACTGGTCAGAGAGGAATGCAGGTAGGTGTTACCGCAGTTTTTTTTTTTTTTTTTTTAGAGCTACAGTAAAGTTAGAGTGTAAAGTTATTAAAATACTGGTCCTTATAGCCATATCATTCTACCTTCCTGGAGATGACACATAATGAACTCACCTTACACTTCCAACCATTTGTTGGTACAGAGTCCATAACTGGTTGTAAGCAGAATGTGTGATAACCTTTATCGCAGGTATCACACACAAGCATCTTGTTGTCATCTCCAGAATGCCTACAATAAAAAGAAATATTAAATTAGGAGAGGAATAGCAAAGAACATAATGCAAAATGCAACAATTTTGGAATTACAATTTATTAGATCATATGACAGTAAGTTGAAGTCAATTTGGCTAGCTCTAAGTGATAAATTGTTACAGATTAATATATAATTGACACTCTCAATCCACTTTCAATTGAATATAAACAGTAAATTTCCCACTTTCCTATTCAGTAAAATGCCAATATCACAGTGTTTCTAGGCCCCCAAAAAAACCATATATATTACACTGCAATTTACCAGTACCATGTTCAATTCAGTCAGCGGTCTTCAAACTTGTCTTTTTCTTTACACCCCTATTACATTATGGGTTGGTGGAAAAGCTTATCTACTGATGGAAGAGAATGTTGTTTGCACTTTCAGCTCATATGTAGTGGCAAAATCATTCCATTTCTGGTGAGATCAACATTTCTGTAGATGTTGAAATGACAGCAGCCACCATATCTAAGGACAGGTAATCTTTAACATATGGAGTTTTTGCTATGATAAAGGACCTCTTAGATATCCTATCAAGGTAATTAAGTTAAATGGTAGTCTGTTTTACAACTGCAAGACTGGTAAGGGGTTCAATATCTTAGGAGGTAGCCAAGCTACTAGATCAGTATTAAAAAATTATTTGAAAGTAAATATCAGAAATCAAAGCCACCATTTTCCTCCAAGCACAGTTTATTACTAAAGCCGTCATGAAATTGGTGCTGGATTTTCTTAACATGTCTTACTGGTTGGATGTAAGTCTGTAGGAGTGGCTATTCAGAGACAACACAACTGCATGCAGACTGTGCAAGGTAACACCCAAAAGTGATGCTGAGTTTTCATGACAGAAATAAAATGAAATTCAATAACCAAAAGAGGAGTTAGCTAGATTTGAGCCTGGAATAAACAGAAGCTTAAAGTACAGCTTTAACATGGTCTGAAAAAAGTATTTATACTGTTTGCTAACAGTCACAGTGCAGAAAATTGTGTGCACACTTCAAAGCATACCTGTGTTTAAAGGATATGCTCCAGATAGGATAATCTTAAATAAACTTGAATAAAATACCATAGGTTCAATAAAACTAGTTAAAAAAAGTAAATTAAACATAAAAGAAATTGTATGCTGACTTGAAGACTGAATTCTGTAATTATACCTAATATTCCGAGCTTGTCATCATTTGGATGAATAGGGTTCTAGCTAGTTTATAAGACTGCAAAAGCTGCTCAATAACATTCCCAAAAATAAAGTAATAAGTGAGGCATCAATACTCTGTTTTATCACAGTGGGGTGTTGTCTTTCTGTCATCAGAAAAAAGACTGGGGTTTTGGGTAGGGAGAGAGGGAATTACAAGGCTCTTTTGATGAAGAAACCAAAACCGAAACTTACAAAGAAAAATTGTAGCTGTACACATTACACAAGATACAGCCAAAAATGTATGTTGCGTCCAACTAATTTTTTTCACAAATGTCATATGTCATTACATACAACAGCTAATGTCATGGTAACTTTTAATAAACACTATTAAAAAAAAACAAAAAAAAACAAAAGGACCTTAGAAAGTATCTAAACTCGAGAAGGAAAAATATATGGCTGCAGTAATTTTTTCTTTCTTTTTCAATTAATCTTTACCATTTTTTTTTTTTACGTGGTGAGCCTGCCAGTAACGCACCTCCTGTAATAGACTGACAATACTCATGTATCCATGTAGAGCAGTGGTGCCACCAAAAGCTTCTCGCCTGAACTGGACTATAAACACTGCTGTGAGACCCTTTATTGACAACAGTGTCTTGGAAGACCTAGCTAGACAGAGTAGTAAGAAGCTATAACATTGCTACTGCTAGTACATACAAAACTGAAAAATATAGAGCTAGTATAACACAGGACCAATATCTGTAGGATAGTTGTAGGATAGTTGTGTTACATTTGGTAGAAGCTAAAAAAGGAATTTGAAATAATAATTAGTTGGTATCTGTAGTAGGCATTGAATTTTTTTCTCTCCTTACTTGCAGTTTTGACAGACTTTGCAGTCAGGGCACTGCCAGCCAGCACGTTTTAAAGGGGTCACCACTATGTCCAGGCACATCCCATGGTAATGCTGACCACAAGTTGTGCAAAAGAGCTGATCCAGCAGGTCTCCAGAGCTGTCACACAGTGCACAGTTAGCTTCATCCTTAACTGGAAAGAGACAAAAACAGAGGAAACTCAAGGATATGAAAAAAATAAACAAACAAAAAAGAAAACATTTTAAAAGATTTAGGGACCTTCAAAAGAAAGTTTTTATCCATTCACATATATTGTCTATTTATGCCCCCATTATTGTACAGACTGAGGGACTTCTAGCATGAAAAATACAGTTTTCCAAAAACAGTATGCAATTCATACATGTAGAGATAATACCTAGTATATTATTTCTCTTTATATTTATTGTGCCTCTATTTATATTTACCGTATTTTCCGGTGTATAAGGCGACTGGGCGTATAAGACGACCCCCCACTCT
>NC_092862.1:119967893-120044257 GCF_032062135.1 Pyxicephalus adspersus
CGGCAGATTTTCGCCCGATACCGATTATCGGGCGAGAAAAATTTGCCGTGTGTACGCAGCTTTACACATGATGTTTACTTCTGAGAGAAACCCTTAAGCAAGGTACAAACGTGCAATAACAGTCGTTAGAAAACGAACAAATAACCACAGATCAACAATTATTTTGTAATCTGTTCAAATATAATGGACCAGTAGTGTACACACACTGGATACAATCGTTTGAAATATGCAGGAAGTGACGTGTCCCGGGGAAAATGTACCACATCCACGATCACTGAACAACTGTACATCATCGCCCAAACAGACCTGCCAGGATGGTTGTTCATTGCCTGGGATATTCCTCGTTCATCAAGGTCATCGTGCACTTTTTTTTGTTAACGATTGGTCGCTAATTTTTCGTTTCCAACCACAATTATTGCATGTGGGTATGTAGCCTTACTTTTTTTTTTGCAAATAGTCATTATAATCTTACAAACAAAACACAGACCAACTTTAAATAATATGTGTGTTAATACAATTCTAAAATATATAAGTTAGCATAATACAGTCCAATTCTCTTCTGCATATTCAATGGATACTTGAGTTTTGAGACTGTTTACTCTATGGTCTCTCCTGACGAAGTTTGCCCCTGAAAGATGATTTGTTTTGTTGCCTATTCTATATCATAAGACTTGCAAGGCAGGAGACCCCAAACCACCGGGCTGAACAGGGCCACAGCCCTCCTTGTCGGTAGCAGTCTCTGCTGTGACAGGAAGGTAATTCAGTAATTCATTTTCTTTAAGCAGTTCACCTAGGTTTAAAATTCCCTACTTAAAAAAAAAAAAAAGCACACAACAAACTTTGCTGAATTAATATTGCAACAGAGCTGCAAAACATTAGCATTAGGAAAATGTTAGCACCATCAATGTACCCTAACTGCAGACTTTAGAAGAAAAAAAAAAGTTTACAGCTGAAAGGCTGCTGCTGCTTCACCTGCCAAATCCTTGTCAGGTCTTTTATGACGCATGAGTCATGTATCTACCAGGAGTCATAACTGTTAAGTTAATTAGATCCCCCAGATTAATATGCTTAGCTCAGATCAGCGTTGATTTTTCTAACCATTTAACAATGTCCCAAAACAGATGTGCAGCCCAGCAAACACACTTCGCCTTCATGTTTACAAAGTGTGATGACATTTTTACAATTATGCATAATCTACTCAGCCAGTATTAAGAGACATAATAATTCTTTGCCATCTGCTTTTTAATTTTGCATTCGCTTCTTCTGCACGTTAAACTAATAATTTTTTTTTTCCTCCCTTGTACAAAGCTGGCATGGGAATGGGGTTTACAAAGAACACAATTGAGCTTTCTATGCAGCGACAAAAATAATTAGGAATCATATAAAAGAGAACTTCAGTCAAAAAAAGGAATTCTAACAATTACAGTAAAAATATGAATAGGAAATATTCTGTACCAATCCTTTTTCATTAACTTTCAAAATATGTGTCAATTTCAGCCTATAGGAAATGTCAAATAGCAGGATAAATGCAAACAAATAGCAAATGAGACAAAGCCATACAGAGCGGGAAACATTTTTCCATAGCAGCATTTCTCTTCCCATGGTCCATGCCCACCTGAAAAGAAAACTCTGCTTTATCAGTTAAGTGGGATATTGTTCTAACATAGAAAACAAATCTTACCAGCCAGGTCATATGGAGGCAAGGTGTTTACAGTTTATGGGGCGCCCAACCGGCCCTCTTAATCCTAAATAGTTCCAAGGACTTACTCCACTTTACCAGCCCTCCCTGCACTGCATTGTCTAACATGTCCGGTTGATATGTCCGTAAATAAATGAAATGAGAAAGAAAGACGACACGCATCACATTACCATGGAGATTTCATGAAGAATAAGTGTTTATATGGGGGAATTTATGATTTTATTCAGGATGTCACTGTGGTTTTATGTATCCAGTTTCGATCCAATAGAAAGATCATAACAATGTTATTCTAACACTACCTACAAAGAGGTATTTTTGGTTTAAATTGGAATTAAAGTTCCACATTGAGAACTGGCAATCAGGCAGGTTTTTACTGAATAAATAAAGAGAGGCAATGTCCCTTCTGCAATAACTATTCCTACCTGCCTGATCACTGTCAGCTTTCAATTTTTTGCCGAGCTGTGCATTGTGCAGCATGTTGCCAGGTTTCTGGTGTGGAAGGTTTTGAAGAGGTGGAGTGCATGCCCTTGTAACAACCTATTGTCTTGTTAATAGATTAACCTAGAGATGGCAGTGCCAGAAAACAGGGAACCCTTGGACTGCCTAGCTTGGCCTTGGGGCACTGAGCAGCTACAGAACAATGGCAGGCGGGTCCTGGTGAATGCCAGAATGAAAATTCAAGTCTTTCAACAGGTAGACCAAAGACTGGAGTGCACCTTTAGCTGTATAGAATTAACAATGCACACTGACAACGAATACACGCCTGCATGTCATTAAACATCCTAAAATCACGCCCCATGACAAAGGTTATGCTTTTTACATGCATTTTTTATGTTCACAAGAGGGCAGCTGAAATTTACAGCAAAGTGCCTACGTACCAATTAAAAGTTAAGCTAAGTAGACAAGAGGGATTGTTAGATTAGCCTCAGCTCTTTGGTTCATCTGACATTTTAGAGCCTAGCTAAATGATCTGAGAATATGACTGCACCTAATAAGACAACAAAACTGTGAAGCATATGATTGGGCTGTTTTGCTTCCAGCTTCACCTACCTCTCCCTCCTTTAACCTTTATGTCTCTCACATGAATGAACACTGCGCCTGCTCTGACCTTTACACAGGGAACCATCCACCAAACAGCTCTGCTTGAAACAGAAAACAAATTGTGTCACAATCTGATGTGACGGATTCCGCTGTTCTTGTCAAGTATTCTGCTTCAGCTATTCTTGTTCTCCCATCAACAAAGTGCTTGGATTAACGTTTGCAAGCTAGTTCGACCTGGACTAAAGTTAAGTAAAAGTGTGTGGGGTGAGGGGGGGGGGGGCATGTTCCCCTAAAAACTGTGTTATGGAGATATAATAAAGGGATGTCATTCTGCAGGTCAAATGCTGCCCCAACGGGATAGGAAGTACCCAAGGGAGCTGTGGAAATGAAGAAGACTGGCAGCATCGAAATTAAATGAGACTGCATTGTGCATTGATGAAGCGAAGCAAAGAAAGCATAAAGGTGTGATATTCAACATAGGTTAATACATACTTTACACACCCAGCACTGTGCAAAAAAACATGTAAAGTGTAAAGAAAAATGTAAAGCCCCATATAGATGCTGGAATTTTTTTAGAATCTCTGAAATGGCCATCAGTTTGGATGAATAGGGCGATATCCTAAGTAGTAAAACTGAATCACAAATACTCCATATCACAGGAAGATTTAACAATATACCAAACAATCCATGCAAAATGTTAGCAATTTTTTACTATCCTCCATAATAAAGGGAGCAAGAGTAATTAAAACAGTAATGTTTAAAGGCATTTAAAGATTCTCATTTCCAATGCATCTACTCTATAAACAAAATGTTCATACATGGCCTGCTCAGACACCTTTTATTTGTTTTTGTAAAATGTAGATTAAAAATGGCTGCAGGTGCTCAGCTTTATGTTTGTATAAAGAAATTGTATCACCATTTTGAGCCATGGGGAATCAAAAAACAAAATTACAGGTAATTGCCAGAATGTAAACCTTAAAGCTTAATTTACAGTCTTGTACATTTGTGCAGGCTCCTTTCTTGTACTGAAATCACTGGCCTGATTACTTATGTATCCTGGCCCTATGCATAATGAAAAACCTTCCCCACTAGGAAGGAGGACAGGATGGGAAGCAAACACATACACACATACATATATATCTCATTAAAATCATAGGAAGCATTTTCCTATTTCCAACACTCCCCCAGCAAGGTATACATGCGAATACTGCAGTAATCCTAAACCTAATGTGCTCTCCTGAATTCCTAACAGAGTCTTCTGGAATATGCAAGACACCTGACCATTCTACATTCTTTAACAACACGTTACTTTAAATTACCTTTTAAAAAAGCCATTTTTACAATATATAGTACATTATATATAATTCCATATTCTGATAAAAAACATTGGGTCCTCCAAAGTATTAACTATAATATGGATTTATATTTATCTTACACTAATATTGCATAGTGGGCATTTTTGCAACGGAAATAATACTTTTGTTTTTCTCTAATGTGCAATGCTATGTTAAATGTAATTAAACGCAACAATTTCAAATCACTTGAAACAATAACCCTATTTATTTAAAAATGGTTCAAAGACAACATATCCGAAGTTGAAACTGATAATTTTTCTTTGGGAACTTGGGAGGTCAAATGCCATTATTTAGAAAGGGAAGTCCTAGTGTGAGATCCTTCTTGCGGATCCCACACTACAGAGCCATGCTTTTGCAAATACATGCAGAATGCAGTTTGGCATGCTCGAGCAGTTCTTTCGGGAAAAGAAGATGTAGATATTTTTTAGTTCTTTGGTTTTCTATGCTTAAATAGATGTGTAGAAGAAAACAAAACAAAACGAAACAAAGGATATTCCATTGGGTTTTAAAATATTCCCAGTAACCCCCACAACCCAATCCAATAATGAAAGAGATGAAAATGCAACAGGATTGAAACATGAAAAAAAAATTTCAAAAACAGTTTCTAGACTAAACTTCATGGTCAGGACGACATCTTTGCTGCAGAAATATATCTGCTCCCCCAGTACAATGTACATGAAAAAAATGACATGTTCAACACCTTGCAAACTAAATTGTTCTAGAATAAGAACCTGAAAATGTACAAACAGGGACATTAAATGCAATATGGTACCCATGTACTTTCTACAAAATTTTCTTTTAAAACATCTGTTCTACTAATGCTTGCAAAATGCTCATCTGTTTCCCTACCTGTTTAAATCACTGTAAATAGTTGTCTTGGCAAACTAAGCGCACTTAATGATTTGTGAAGCAAGCTTAGTTTCTAGAGAGTTCTGTGAATTTTTATAACCTGCTTTCTGACATGTGGGCTTTTCTGCTGCAGCTGGCAATACATTGAGAGTTTGCCAAAAGGTAGGAAGCCATTAAAAGGGATATAAAGCCTGACAGCACGTACGCTATTTATAATGGAAAGCAAGACAAAAAAAAGATTTGAATACTGATTACTTTTTTTTTTTAAATAAATAAAACTAGTAACATAAAACGTTTTTTTTTTTTCACTAATTCAGATCAGTAGTGGTCCAAAAGATTAACTTCTTTATGAATATATGATTATAATTAATCTCCTGTAAATTTTATGGGGTGATGGTTTGGGGTGTTAAAATGGGTAAATTTGGTTAGCTTTAGAGAGGGAACCACAGCAGTCCAGATTTAAAGACGTGAAAACAGGCCAATTGTACATTGATGACAGCTGAATCTTCAGTGAATGAGGACTCTCTGAAAGAAGCACCAACTAGGCAGAGCTATTGCGGCTCCTAAAACTAAACACAAGGTTTATATCGTAGCTGTGACCAAGCTTCAGACATTAAAATATACAAATAATTAAAACATTGCTGAGAAGCGGAAGGACCTGTAACGATACATGCCAGAAAATCTTCTGTGTACGAGTACCTGATGTCACTGTTCTTCAGGGAATTTCATGGCAGGCAGCTTTCCTGCTCCAAACAGCTATCAGCTATTAGAAACACTCCATGCCGTGTAAACTACAGGAACATTTGCATTGGCTGATGTGCTAGGTAGGGTCAGGAATGCAATTCCCAAACAGATTAGGGTTGTACAGTACAGGCAGAGAAGCCAAAGATGCTAGAAATCGAGATGCCAGACCAAAAGCGAGGAGGAATTGATAAGAAATCGTGTAAAAAATTGTGTAAAATAATATTGATCCCAAACCATTTCAGTTTCCCTTTTATTAAAGAAAAGTCTGCTAATTCTCTATATATTTAAACTTTTTCAGCTACCCCTAAGGTACATGCTTACTTCCTCTGTGGCCTTACAGCATTGTACACATTCCAGCTGGTGAAAAGTCATTGGGTGGCTTTCTGAAGATGTGCACAGAATGTCTTATTCAACATTACGGATTTGAGAGGGCAGACAAAGGAAGCTCACACTATACTTTACCTGTAAAGGCTTTTTTCACATTGATGCCATGCGGCCACGGTTTCCTCATGCTGAAGAACTGCTGCCTTGAGAATGAATGGGGGTAGCATGAAGAAAGTGACCGATAAGCTGGGAAAGTGCCAGCCACCAGAAGCTGTGCGGGATCTTTTGATGTTTTTACTTTGTGCAACTCTCTTAAAAATTGCTTTGATATTTTGATCAATTATAAAGCTGTAGCTAAAAGTTTCAATCGTGCCTACATAATCAGCAAAATGTACCCAGGATTAGGGAAAGGTTTGTGACCATGAGTTCACATATTCATATTATGCAATGAATTCTGAGGAATCAAAATATTGAATGCAGACTTATAAATATGGGTGTACTACTACCCAATGACAGAAACCACAAGCTCCAAATGCTTTCTGTAGAGGTCTACTTTTAAAGTATTGTTAGGTTATCTTGTTCGCACTTCATGGTTACAACTATCTACCGGTTTCCAGTGATTAAAGTTGGTAACAATTAAGTTTGAAAACAACCAACTGCAAAAAAATGCACAAAGAATATTCTGCCGATTCTGTATGCTTGTTTATCATTTATAGTGTGCCTGCTATAAGTGTGCCCACATACCAAGGGTCTGCTATGAACCTATGACACATGATTATCATTCAATCTTACTGTGTAGGTTTATATACTTAGGAACACAAAGAGAAGATATATATATATCTTTTCTTAAAGAAAACTTCCCCACTGTCTTAAAATCTACCAGCTATCTGGGTTTTTCATCATTACGAGTTGAGAAAATATGCGACCAAATTATACTCCAAGTATTTTCTCAACACAGAAATGACTCATATTTAGATTCTCAGAAAAAGCATTTCCTTATGGTTGATTATCAGTAAATGTTCAATCAGTGGTACTGGGGGAAAAAACCCTGCCTTCTTGCCCAACACACTTTATATATTTATTGACGTTCAAAGTATTTATATATTTTCAAATTTTGGATAAAATGTGTCTATGCTGCCTGTGGCATTTAATCTTTCTTTTATCTTTGTAGAGTTTTGTTTGAGACATGTATAGTTTCTAGCTGAATAGGCCTTTATGTATAATCAGTGGTTGGCTGAACAGGAAAACGAGGAGATATGATGGAAACGTTCTCCCAATATGCTTATCAAGAACCTTGTAATCAAAGTTTAAAAAAAATGAATTCATGGAAACCATATTGTTATCTTTACATTGTATGATTTTGTTTTCACCATTACATTTTGTGTTGTGAACCCACTTAAGGAGACGTGCACAGATGGATTGATTGTATGCTGTAGGTTTACTGTAGGTAGGTTTACTGTAAAAGCACTGCCGAGAAGTAGAAGTTGGGTTATGTTTGTACCTAAAATTACTGGCTATGCTTCAACCATTAAAAAAAATATATATTAATAAATAAATAATAAATTACAACTAAATTAGATTAAGGTGCTGTTACTAATAAAAGGATGCAGGCACTGTAAAACGTCTCATCCTCAATGTTTACTGCACCCAGTTCTCCCCCACCAAAAAGTGAATGGGCAAGTCTGTCAATTTTCAATTTTCTAATGTTGTTGAAACCATCTTGTTACCAAATTTACAGTATTGGCCCAAGTATGGTGCAAGATTTACAAGATGTATTAAGGTGTGTTAACAGTCCACATATTTTAGATGGGCTGCCTATGCAATTTGTTTCAATGGACAAAAATGTGTGTCACATCACATTGCCTTCTGGTGTAAATGAGCCCTGAACACATAGAAGTTTTAGGGGGGTTGGGTTTAGGCTACTGAGAAAGAATGTCGTTTATTGCCTTCTTTTTGAAATAGGAAGCAATTTCTCCACAATGTCTGAAGCTACTGAGATAGGTAAATCTCCTTTACGGTTTGTTAAAAATATCTAAATAATTGTCCACAGCCTGGCCACATTCATACTTTAGGGTATTTAAGTGCAACTGCTACGGGAAAACTTTGCACATTGCAAACATTTTAGCATTAGATTTTGCATATTATTATATTTACTGATAAAGTTTTTTCCTTTCTCAAAAAAAATTCAGAAGGTAATTGTCTTCATTAAAACCAGTCAATGCAACCTCAGTGTTGTAATGAGAAATACTGCATTTTTAAATATAAGCACTATACAGAACCCCCCCCCCTCACCCCAAACATGAGGAAATATTTTGGAATTAAGTTTCTGGGAAATATATGTATACATAAAACACCAGGCTTCTCCAGGTAGTCATAATGCATGCAGAGAATTTTTCTGACAATTTCAAATGTGTTCAGATTTAACTGGAATGGTATTTTAAAATGTTAGATCACAAATGTAGCAATTATGTAGTTTTATGTATTTTACAGGTATTTGAGAAATACATTTTTACATACATGTTTTTAAACACAGCTTCCCCCAAGTGATCATTGGATATTATAAAATAAACAATATAAAGTGAAGAAGCACCAGATAATCTTATCGTTCTTAAAGTTTATGCAGCTTTATTGCCATTTGCATTTGAAAAAATATAGATGCAACAATCACTCACTTCTGTGCTCCCTGAGACAATCGCTTTGTCCACATCGACCAGCTCCTGATCTGCAGTTTGGTGCACACATGGTGACCACTCGGCACAGCGGTGATGAGCCCAACAGTGACCTGGAGGATGGGAGGGAAAATTTAATTTTATTGAATGTATTTAACTGTATTATTTGAATTTTATTTAACCACCTGGGTGTTTCACTGATGTCTAGATTTCAGTACCAAAAGCGGTACACTGTTTTTCATGAAATTTTTTTTTTGTAGACCTGTAATTTACAGAAATATGTCCGAACAAGGGTCTAGTAGATATCATGAATATAAAAAAAGTTTGAAACACACAATCATGTAAAAAAAAAAAATTATTTTTAATAAAATTAAATAACAAACACAAAACTCAGCTTATACAAGAATACATAAATAAATCAAAAATACTGAAAATGCAATAATTCAGTATATTGTATAGTATTATATTTTTCTAAAACACCTCCCTAGTGTCCGTCACATACCTATAGACAAAACCACATAAATATATTTTGTATTATTTTGTATTGGATACAGGACTTTGTACTGAATCCAATACAAAATATTTGAATTTCCCGCTACGACCCCCGTCGGCGGGCGCCTGCACTGACATCATCAGGAATCGCCGAGGGACGCGTACGTGAACCCCGGGTGTTATAATCCTTTCCGAACTTCCATGCAAAAAGTGTTGAATTTTTTGCATGGAAATTTATTTTAGATTGTAGGCAATAATTCACCGAATTACTCAATAACTACTTATAATTCACCGAATTACCGCATAACTCACTGAAATATGTCCAAAATTTTATAAATTTAATAAAAAATTTTTTTTATAAAACATAAAAAATCTTTAAAAAAAAAAAAATAGTGTATAATGTAATGTACCTGTACAGTAGCTTATATAATATATATATAATACAATTATATATATATTATATAAAGATTTCTTTGTATTGGGCTCAATACAGCTTTTTTGTATTGAGTTCAATGCAAAGTAATTTGAATTTCCCGCCCCGACTCCCGCACAAACGCATGCAGCGACGTCACCAGGAAACCCCGGAGATTGTCACTGCACACGCCAGATGAAGAAAGAAGAGGACAGGCGTGTCTGGAGGAGCCGCGGGGACAGGGTAAGTATTTTTTTCAGTTGTAATCCGATTGTCATACAATGTTGCAGGGTTCTCCTCAGGCCCTTTTAGCTGGGTGCACCACCCGGCACTTTTCAGCACCCACCCGGCTGTTTTTGGGTGGTTACTGAAGAGTTTGGTCACAATACAGGGGCTGCCATCCGCCTACAATTTCTTACCACCCGGCTTAAAAAAAATTCTGGGTTGAGCACTGTGTTGTATGACAATCGGATTGCAATGTCACACTTGTTTATACTTTTAGTTACCCCGACCTTGGTTTGGGGTAAACGATAGTAGCATGTTTACTTACCCCGAACCAAGGTCCGGCTAACCGCCCAGGTGGTTAATTGTAATGAATGTAATATAACGTAATATATTACTCAACCACACAAAAATAAGAAATCTATTAACCTCCTCTCTGATCCCTTAGTCAGCTTTATTGAAACTTCCTTCCTGGGACTTAAAATATGCGACTACCCTACTGGGATGTTTTATTTTTTTTTTTTTGCCATCACAATATCTTGACCAACACAGTAAAATTTGTCTTTTTCCTATGGGGTAACCAATGTGTGTGGGCAGCTGTCTGCTTAAGTTTCCAAAAGACACCAATGTAGAGCCGGCTTCACCTATTCATTGAGCCCAGTTACTGCTACGGGAATCACAACTGGGCATTTAGAATGAAAAACGGGAACATATAGGTGAATACAGAAATCAATTAAATTATTGAAATTAGGCTAAATAAACCTGAAATCTGAGTCGCATCACATTCTGAGAAATTAAATTCCAGGTGTATGGCTAGAATAGAAGCGAACAAGGGAGACACTGCTACCTAAACAGCGTTTGTTCCCTAATAACAATTAGCTGATATAAATATACCCCATTGTGAACTTAAGCAACTGGGCCCAACATTCGCTATTACACAAACAAGCTTTTATTAATTGGCAAATAGTTGTTAAAGGGGGGACTGTTCCCCTCCAGTGATGGTATACAAGTGTATGCGGCTAAATATCTATCCCAGCAACTACTACTACTTTTGTGACAATGGCAAAGAAAAAGGAGGCAGAAAAGTCTCCATTTATCAGTTTTTTGTTTTTTTTTTAAGTATTTTTTTTTTTTCATTAGTTTTTGTTTTAATCTCTAAGTTTTACAGTATACTTGTCAAAAATGGCAATTTATTAATAACTACAGGAAATGTGGTGCTTTTAGAAAACTATACCATTCCAACATACAATGTTAATATGAATGTAAGCAATAAGCACGACTGCCTTGGATAAGACATTTTACAAATCACCTGCAATTGATCCAATACACCAAACAGAACAGGTAATTTATTTATATTGTAAGGAAATAATATTCTTACCTGTTGGCTCAAACAAGGACTGGATATGAACATCATCGGGCAGGCCAACTTGACACAGTTCGTCCCAAAATTTACTGCCCTGTTCCTCGGGTGCTGTTTGGGTTCCCACGCTTGCATATGAGACATTGTGTTGTGGAGAGTTTATTCTGTGGAAAAGAAGCATTAAAAATACTTAAAAAGTCATATAGACATGAAATGTAATGTGCTCTAAAACATAGGTTAAAACAATGAGGTATGCCAACATGACCTGCTGAAAGGACTTAAAGCTGAAATCTATTGAACATATAAAAATACTTTAAAACAAGAAACAAAAACAGGCAACACTAACACAATATAACACCAAGTCAATAAAACTTCTGGGAGATCAAGATCTCTAGTTAGGAAGTGTAAGGGATTGTAAATCAATTTCACCTGCTTTAGCTCACATGAAAGCAATTGGTGGGCAGGAGGGCCAACAGCAAGACAACAACCAAAGAGGAAATGGTTTTAGCACAGACTAACGAGGCAGGATAATGAGGCAGAACCTACAGTCCACTCATTCCGAACACGTAATCCAGATCCCCCAGGAGGGCCAAATCATATGTGGCATTGTAAGAATAATTGTTGTGTCCCCCAAGACAGTCTCAAGAACATGGAGGAGATACCAGGAAATGGATCTTTACACAAGGAAATTTGGAAAGCAACAACCCTGCAGCAGGACTATTATTTTAGGATGAACAAGAGGAGCACTGCTAGAGCTGTACAAGAACACCACCAGTGAGCTATTTGTAACCATATTTCTGTGGGCCCGACATCCTGCAGTGGGACCTGTACTCACAGCTTGGCACTATACATGACATGGCATGTGCTCGAGTGACATGTACCAAAGAACACCAGAAATGACAGGTTCATAATTAATGCCCTGTTCTCCTCCTCAAAGAGGAGAGAAAGTTTACACTGAACACATGTGACAGATGGAGATGCCGTGTTGAATGTTATGCAGTCTACAAAATTAACCTTTATGACCAGTAAGCAGTAGCTCCGTTGCATATTCTTGGAAAGCCACACAGACCTCCCCATCATGCCAGCTAATGGTACCCTGACTTGGATGGAATCCCTGAGCGTGCGGTCAGATTTTACCTGCTGCAGTGGGGCCTGAGTTCCCCATGGTGCAGGATAATGCCTGGCCAGTGTGCATAGGCAGGTCATGGATGATGAAGGAAGTGATGCCATTGACTGTGCTCATGTTCCTCAGACCTGAATCTAATAAAGACCTGCTGGACATTCTGTATCAGAGAATCCAACTGAAAAAAGCTACAAAGTCCGGTGCAGCTGCCAGTGATGGTGTGGCTATCAAGGTGCACTGCTCCTGAATTTCGAGCAGAGGTGTCACTCGTGTATCACTCACTATGTCTGCATGTACTATAGGGAGATAAAAGTTATGTTCCAGAGGGTGAAGCTATCAACCCTGTCACAACTATCCCTTCCTAGTCTTCAGCAGCAATGTCTGGGAGGGAAAGTATTAAGTATAAAAATGAGCATTTGGTTTAGTCAGAAAGGGTAATGGATTATTTCTACTGTGTCAGAAATAGCTACATACTAAAGATATTAAAGTATATATAACAAGATTCAAAATTCAACTATAAACTACAACCATAAACTCAGTTTATACTCAGGAGACACTTAAGAACTTGTTCTGGAACTGCATTTGTCTCTTTTTAACAAATGAGAGCTGCAAAAGACAAGCGGGTTTGTAAAACTTGAGTGCAGGACCATCCACTGGAGCCCAACAATAATGCAAACAAAAAGGATCAGTATATAGCAAACAACCAATCATAACCAACTCAAAAATACAACATAGTTTCAACATGTAAAAGTGTCTAAATGTATTTCCTTTTCAAATTAAAGTTTTGAAAATAACACACCATGGATATATTATTCCACATTCATTGTATTGACTACTGTTTTGAATGTTAGCAGCGATAACAGAATTTTATGTCCTAGATTTATACTCGAGTTAAACTACTTTTCCCCATTTTCAGGTAAAAGAAGGTACCCCTGTTTATATTCAATTATATATGGTATCTGGCTATGTTTTGCACACCAATAAGTAGGTAGGAATGATATTCGGGTAGGAATGAATATTCACTGATAGTCCACAGAGCAAGCAGAGAGAAGGGCAGAGACACACACAAACAAACTCTTCTGATCCTATAAAGCCATAAAACACAGCCAAAATAATTAGAGGACAAGACTATGTACAATACACACTTTTTGATCGGTGAACAAAAAGTTTTGTGTGTGCTTAGGTATGTACTGAACTGTTTAAATATGCCGACTAGTTCATATTAAAATGAAAAATCCCTATTTAAGAACCCTGAACAGCAATCAAGCGAGAGAAAGAAAAAAAAAAAAAAGGAATATTAAAATGCTTTTAGTGAGAAATCATGTCATTAATCAGCATTGCCATGCAGGGTTCAATTAAGAAGAAAATATTTGCTTGGAATTTCTGCCTTCCCGGCCGCAAGTTTATCAAGCTGTCAGATGCGGTTTGTCACTGTCACCACACCAGTCTGGGACACGGCTTGCTTCATTGGAGCCAAGACAAGATTACCCATCAAGCATGGCACATCGTGAGGAAAAAAATAAACAATCATTTTACAGAACAAGATAAATCGACAGGGCTAAAAGATAATAGGCTACTTTATGTGCTAGATAGAAATTAATTGGAACTTTTATTGCTTGGACAGTCTTCACAGCACAGCAAGACTGGAAAGACGTTCATTCCACAAAGTGGCTATGACCAGGTGTGCTAGGAAAGAATTTGCAGGCTCTGCTAGGTACATGGCACAGTGAATGGCTGCAGACATGGTTAACATTAGACCTCTTGCTCTGTAATGGAAAATAACTATTGCATCAAACAGGAAAACAAAAGCTTCAGCAGGCTATAGTGGGATACTCAGGAGTGAACAAATTAACGAATTTACTTAAAGAGCCTAGCCAAAAAATCTAAAACTAAAAGTTTCTATTGTTGATTTTTATTTTTTTTATAGGTAAGAACATAAAACCATAAAACATACTGGGCTCCAAACTGTTCACACAAACCCTTAGACTGCGGCTCTGGAGCTTCTAAACTGAGCTCTTCTTCAATGTGGTTGGGTTTAGTACATCAGAATCACACAATTCAGCTTAAAAAGATATCAGTAATTTTCAGAATAATCATATTTACAGTAGAAGAGATTTGTACATATGTATGTATGCTATTCATATGAGAGCCCTCTAGTAAACTCCCATAGAATTAAATACTCCAGGGAAAGATACATTTTTTATCTGCATTTTCTGTATCTTGAAAAACATCATTATAAATGTCCCAATTGCTGGGTTATAAGCAGATGTGGTGCATGCCCGATCTGCTGCACAAATTAGTTAGAAATGTTGCCTTCCTTGCCACACTGAATTCCCTAGTATTTTGTGGAACACTTGGGGAAATTGCCAGCTAATTGTTCAGGCTATTTAAAATCCAGGAGGAATTTAGAGGAAATGGAGGGTGCCTTATAGCAATAAAGCTTTCATTAACAAATTTGCATGAATAGTTTCTGACTGGTATAAGATGCAAATAATGAGCTTTACTTGAATACCACAGCTTGTAATTATATATTTTTTGTTACTATTTATTAATGCCTGTGTTGATTTTCTGAACAAAAATAAATATACCAAATCGTTACCCTTCTGCAGGGAGGAGGATGTTAAAAGGGATGGCTACTCAGAGTTGGCTCCTTCTCGGCCACGCCACTGTGATTGGAAGAAGCAGCTCTAATGGAGGAGCTGGAAGTTAATTCTGCTCAGGCAGCCAAAAGGGAAGCCAGGATGCACCGGGTATCCTGGAATCATAAACTGAGCTGGGCGTCTCTGCGTTTTGACAGAAGAAAAAAGCAATCAGACAGGTGAGTGAGTTTTATTGCAGAAGTACCATTGCCTGTCCTCTCTGCAATAAAGACCTGGCTGGATCACAAATTTAAAGTTCTGCTATAAAGAATCGCGTATGGACAATTTTGAGTAGCATAGTCAATGTTTCGCGGGCGGACACAACATTGGGAGTTCACATTCTTGGCAACCATCTTCTGAACATATTTTACTAAACAATTGGGGATTTTACTGCACTTGTGCATATTATATTACCCTAAATATACTGTGTGTAAATTATACTATGTTACTTTGTACATTAAAAAAATCTTGCTTAATTGTAAGAGATTTAATTTAATGAGAGATTTTTATAACAAAAAAGGTTTACCATTTCTGTCTATAGATCAAACCTAACTTGCCATTAACAACACACAACAGAACTACTATTTAAAATCATAGTGTCCTATTTGGGAAGACACCACAAAGGTCAATGAAACAAATCACATACACACCACAGTCACAAAACAGCCAGGTATAGATCATCAGTTATAGACCTGAACTGCTACGGGTTACAGAATGTCACACAGTACTATAACTTTCTGTATACACTTACTGAACAAGCTAGAGCACTTGGATTATAGACAAAGCAGACAATTCTATAAACACATCTGTGAGTTGTTTGCCAATCCTTACCCTTGAGATATCCTTACTATGAGATGTAGCTGTCACTGGCAGTCAAGGGGTGAAACCTAAACAAAAGTAGGCGTTCCATGCAGGACTTGGTGAAGCTTTCCTCTTTGTTATTGTTGTCTTCCACTTCCCTTCTGATCATGACCCTGGCTCCCTGCCACCTTGCTAGCCAATCAGATTTGTGCAGCACAAGAGAGGCTCAGTGCTGAGTTTTGGCCACTGGCCACAGCAGAACTGCGAGAGATTACATCAGCAGCACACGGGGACACTAGAGCTGTTCCAAGATAAATCAATTTGGCTCCTTACAGAGAGGCTCCAGGCAGCTGTCATCATGAGGGACAGCGGCAAAAACCACTTCATCCCAAAATGTGCCAGGGACACTGTGCTTACATTTAAGCCTACACCAAGGCAACTAGACAAACGGGAATGGTTCTTGCATTCAGAGAGATCTTAAGGTGAAAGAGGAAATTCAGTTATATGCACCTGTAACAAGCATTCTGGGCAGAGAGATAGAAAACCATTCAGACAACAACAAATTTTGCTGGACGTTGCTACTCGGTTGCATTGGACAGAGGTTTCAGCTATCAGCCAATGCTCCAGCTAGTAACCTGCTGATTACCAATTTATTGGGTTGGGGTGTCTCACCAGATCTGTGTAAATTACTGACACCACCATTTTTCTGTTGACTATTTGACTGCACGGTTATATTTTGATGCACAATGGTTTTAACATTGTCTATGTGACAACATATACTTTATCAAGAGTTTAAGCATTTTTTTCACCTTCGATGTTCTTTGGTTAGTAAATACTGAGATTGAAGGACCTTTACCAAACATCTCAGTGGAGTTGTTGGGCTACAAAAAAGCCACAAGATAAATGGCCTTCCTATAATTGCTGCAGCTATGTGACAATACCTAAAGTAATGCTTGAGAGTAAACTATTTGGAGATGCTGGCACACGCGGGCACATGTTTACACAAAGGATTAAAGATTTTAAGCAATTATTTGATTGTATGTAGTAATAAAAATGCACTGAAAATCATCAAATGGTCCCAAAGTTCCACAACACTCAAAAATGTCACCTTGTAAATCAGACATTAAAGAAAAACTGACGTCCATCAAAAAACAGCAAAAATCTGTGAGGACTGCCTGAACCACGGCCAGTTAACAATTTTATCTTTTTCATGCATCTAGTAGGATATACCAGACTTTCAAACGACTTGTCAGAATTATGTCCACCATCTAACTCTTTCCTCTGTGGTCCTTTTATTCAATGGATTTCAGCTCCAAATTAAATATTTATGGCTGTCCATGGTATTCTGCATGCAAATACAGCCTAATGGGAAACACCTATTTCCCCAGGCTGATATTTTGATATCTCCTCCTAGGAGCCAGCCCGCTGCTTGCAACAGAGTAAAAGGCATAACGGGCATATGTAAGGTATGCACAGCATCCTGCAAGTTATTCCCACCAGCCACGACTTGTCTGTATTGCTTGGTCTAAAAAAAAAAAAAAAAAACTGGGCTAAAAGGGCTGTACTACAAGGACAGGACCACAAAGCACCTCTTCTTCAATACACAGCAAGGTGGGTTTTGAGTACTTCATAGAAGACAACTTGGAAAGCCAATTACAACAATGGAGATTTCAGTTCAGTACACAGGAAAGTTACTTGATCCCAATCAGGTGTTTTACGTCTGAAAAAAACAAATGCATTACGTCCAAGGGCTGCTCAGCTAAAATAGTGACACTTTAGTTTAGATATATACTTTATGGATTTATTCACATTTCTCCCTGAACATCAATGGGAGTTGTATTTTTGCAAATATGTGAATTGCATTAAAACAGCCCATTCACAGACTCGGAGGCAGTTTTGTTTAGGTCAACCAGATCTCAGGTATCTCTTTTTATGGAGGATTGAAAAATGAACGCAAGAATCTTAATCAAGCGGGCCAGAAAGACGATGTGTGTGATATATGAGCCCGATAGTACAAGTGGCATGCAATAAACCATAACACACTGAGATCAGATTTCCGATTCATTAACAATAGGCTTTCCCAGTGACAAAGTTGCATGATAATTACTTCCCAGCAAACGAAACTGTAGACAGAAATATCATTTGGGTAAATGCCTATTGTTGGATCAAACTGCATGAAGTGTAGATTGTAGTCTGCATACAGAGAAGTAGCATTTTATTATGCTCCCTTCAATTTTTTTTTTGGCATATGAGTTTTTTTTGGGGGGAAAATGCTTTATGCAATGCAACATTGTATGTTCAATACACTTTTTGGTGGCCCACACAAAAAAATTTGGACATTTGGAATTTTTATGTTTAATTAATAGTAAAACAAAAATAATCTTCTAATAAATTCTTTATGCTTTTATATTGTGCTAAATTCACAAACTGTATTGAAGACAGAAAACCAAGGGAGGCGCAGCATGACATCAGTGTACTTCTAGGTTGTGAGGCAAGTGTTGCCGAGTGGAATGCTTCAGTATTGTTTTCTCCATTACAACAGTAAATTATTTTATTTGTTTATTTATCGAAGCTCTTTTAGGTAAGTATGACCTTAACTGTGTATTTTCTTTACCCGTTATATTTATTGGCATTAAATGGTTTGACTTTGATAACTATCATTTCTTGTTTGGTCTTAAGCCGCATACATGCGTGGAATTATTGTTGTTGGAAAGGATTTTTCACGATCCTTTCCAACGACTAGCACTGCACGATGCATGAACGATGCTGTACATACATACATCACCGTTCTGCTTCCCCCCTTCCCTTGCATTAGGATCGTTAGTCGTCCATCATTCGTGGATCGGCCAGGACGGTCGTTCAGCACTGCTTTAGATTCAAATTAATAAACCCATATTGAGTGAGAAAAAGCAAATGAAAATTGCATTTCTTTAGTAATACCAATGCATTTATTTATCTTTTTAACAAAAATTCATAATAATAATCCGCAGTGGTCAGTGAGGTGGGAAAGGTTGGCGACCCATGCTTTAAAGTGTGCTCATGGACATTAAAGCAAGTTTACATTCTTGCGGGTGATCAAGTCATCGCCATTTTTTTCCATGGAAAACACACACAGACAATTGCAAAAGAGCTCTAGGTGTGCTTGAGGCCCAATAATGCATAAAAACTTTGTGTTTATCTAAACCATAAAAACAGACAAGCATTGATAATGTTTTTTTTTTTTTTTACAACCCATATCTGAGAACTTTTCTTCACTAAAAGAAATGAATGTGTTAGGTGAGTGAAGGCACTGAAGTTGTGTTTCTGTAGGTGGAGGGAAGCCCCATTACTGGTGCACAGCTACAGCTGTCACAGGGAGGTGCAATACAACCACCGGGTCCTACAGCCACCACCTCCGAAATACCCAGATCAGTTATATTGGAAATAACGCCTTTATCTGCTCTTCCCCTTTTTACTAAGCAGAACAAAACACAGTGCCATTTACCTAATCATCTGCTGAGAAAATGAGTATTTACCCAAGTCAATCCCGTGTGATAAATTTGTGTATGCTGCCGCTCCAGACTATGCACAGACACCAACAGAAAAAATGCCCCATGTGAGCTGCAGCCAAACACTATCTGACCTCATTCTTTCATTCTATTTTACACTTGACAAAGCTCATCTCACTATGAGCACTTTCCAAAAGTCTGCAGAATGCCATTGCACAAAACTAATATTTTATACTGCTACACTGGCTCCCTAAAGCTGTACTGCAGGTAGATATAATACAAAGTAATGTAGCTCTGTAATCATTACATCATTAAAAGATTTTTTTTTCAATGGAAGTAGTACAAGTATTTTAATAATAACCATGTATCAGGCTCTTTAATCATATCATAGAGCGCAAGAGAAAGCAGAGTGACTGATGAGCCCATCGTTGTGCTGCTTCTCCTTTCATTGTCAAGTCTCAGGCTGCAATTAGTCCAGGTTGACCTGGACTCAAATGGAAAAAGGTTGAATGAAGCAGGCTGTTGGAGCATATCCAGAAGCAGAAAAATACAGATGGGAAAATCTCTGGGGACATTTAATAAGATGTGCATGGGCAGCACAGTTTGCTCAAGGGTTAGCGCTCTGGCTTTTGTGGCACTAGGACGCAGGTTTGAATCCCAGTCAGGACACTATCAGCATTGAGTTTGCAAATTCTCCCCTTGTTTGTGTTTCCTTCCACATGCCAAAAACATGCAGTTAAGTTAATCTACTTTCACAAAAACAAAAAAGACTAAATTAATGATATATGACTATGGTAGGGACATTAGATTGTGGGCCCCTTTAAAGGACAGTAAAGCTGCGTACACACTTCCAATTTTTGTCGTTGGATAGGATCTTTCACGATCCTTTCCAACGACAAGGGAGTGCACGATGCATGAACGATGCTGTACATACAGCACCGTTCATGCTCTATGGAGAGGGGAGGGGGAGAGCGACGGAGCGGCACCCTGCTGCGCGCTCTCCCCTTCCCTTTCATTAGGATCGGCTGTCGTCCGTGGATCCGGCAGGTCCGTCGTCCGGACGATGGACGACACCGACTGTACACACGGCAGATTTTCGCCCGATAATTGGCCGATGCCGATTATCGGGCGATAAAAATCTGACGTGTGTACGTAGCTTAAGTGACATAACTATAGACTTTGTAAAGTGCAGAGTAATATGTCAGCCTATATAAATGCTGGCTAATAATAATTATAATAATAATATTGTTTTAAACCAACATATGTGGCAGAGAAGGGAACAATCTGTGTAGAATTAGCCTAATTGTGCTTTTCTTTCATTTATTTTTGACTGGTGCTCTGCTTTAACTTCTAGTAGTCTCCTCTTTGGATCATTGTATATTATTTACCTTTCATGAATTCTGATCATCTTTCCGTAATTACCTGCTATATGCCAACAGGAATCCAGCCTTGCTCTTCATTTTTATGTGCAAACTTTACAGTTTTCAAATCTTACTTCTCACCATTTCTGCCTTTTTCCCTCTACTCTTTCTGAGCAAAACATGGCTACGGCTAATAAATTTCAAAATCTTTTGCTCGGTATTTTCCTATTGCTTCATGTATATGAGTAAGTTAAAATCTTATTGCCACAGCCCCTGTACAGCACAGAGGAAGGTGTTGATACATAATCAATAGCATTATTAATGTGAAGCCCTAGGATTATATCTGCAAGCTAGAGCTATAATTCAACATCTGAAGGTTCAGAAATCTCTAAATCATAGACTATTTACACATATTGTTTTTTTTTTTTTTTTGTAGGAACCATGAAATATGGGAAATACTTTGTGTTTATAATCCTTTCTACTAAAGGATGTCCTGAAAATTGTGTATATTTTGGAGGAAAGTTTAAAGAAGTTTATAGCCAACTCAGTTTCATTAAATGGAATGTAACAATTGATAGTCACTTGATAAAGTAGTGAAGAAGTGTGTATACCAAGACTAGCACCACATTCAGACAAATATGAAAGTGAATAAGCTTCACATAAAGAAGTCTCACCCTTATCAGTCCTCTACTGCACACCTAATGACATATCGGGTGAGAAAGAAAAACCCTGACACTTGTTCTTGGCGATTCCCAACACCTCACCAATCCCTATGGTGAAGAGACTGATACAGCTGCCAAACACAAACCTCTCACATCTAAACCCAGTGGCTTCATGTTATCCCTCTGGGTTTTATTAGCAGGTGGTAGCCAGAGGCACACTTGAGTTTTGTATTGGCTGGATTCATCTCCTGGTGTGTATAGACTGGTTGAACTGCATTATTTACTAGACTGCAAGGAAAAAGTAGCATTGTTGCTTACTAGCCCAGTCTATATCAGCGGTGCACAACTTATTGGAATTAGAATCCTTGAGTTGCCCGATTTGCAATAAAATATAACCAGCTCCAACGCAATCCCAAACCTGCCATTTATGTATAAATGCAATCATATTTCATGAAATCCCATGAACTTTACAGAAATAGTAACACACGAGTAATAAAACAAGAAACTAACAGGTACAAGCACCCGGTATGTTGGATTGTAATTAGGAAACAAAAAAACATCAAAAGGCTTCATATAACCATGAAGGGGGAATAACCTTATATAACTCGCTACAGAGTCAACTAAGCCGTATTGCATGCCTTGCTTGTCATTCCCATCATGGTATGTGTAGTAGGAAACTATTCATATAGCAATCAATACATGTGTTATAGCTTTGTAAACTGATCCTTCTATATCAGCACTTTCTAATAAAATATGAAGACTGATGCAGAGATTTTCGATTGACCACCAAATAAAGAGCCCAATTGCCAAGAGACTACCAATCTGAGAGAGCCCCATTTTCCACAAACCAAAGAAGCCAATTACAGAGACCAAGTCTGAAGAGGCCTTACAGACATAATATATATCATATACACAGACAGAAATAGGAAAAATGATTGTTATGTGCAGATAAAACCCATAGAACAGATGCTGTTTACTCTCTTCATCTATTACTGCTCAAGGACTAGCTTTTTGTTATTCACTTTTTAACTATTGCAAAGAATGCATCTTTTACAGAGGGAAAAAAATAGAAAACCTGACCGAATGCTAAAAGGTAAATGTGCACATATATTACAGGAGTCTCGGAGGGTTTGAAGGATACCATGACAGTGTTCAACCCAGAAACTTTTAAGCTGGGTGGTAGCCCCTGTGTTGTTACCCAACTCTTCAGTAACCACTCAAAATCAGCCGGGTGTTTATTGAAAAGTGGCGAGTGGTGCTCCCATCTAAGAGGTCGGGGAGAACACTGCATGACTAAGATGCCAACATGGCAAGGCACAGGGGCTTCACAAATCCTGTCACGGGTGTTAATGGTGGAGGAAGACAAAGCATGTTTAATACTGAACAATTACCACAAAAAGGAAAAAAAATAATTAGTAATAAACACTGACTATTAAATACCTAGGCCACAGGCTCATAGACTTTTATTTCATATAAGGAATAGATTTATGTGTTTGTCTAAACACAGTGTTTACCAAACCCAGGACAATTTAGAGGAAAATTCTATTAACACCAAAATGATGGGCATCTCAAACAATAATAACCCAGTCTCGTTTTTGATCCGCAGTGCTCATTCCTACCATGTACACTACTAAATCTGCTATTGCAATCTGTATTCATTGTTTAAAACATATCACACATAACCTGGAATTGTACAATTTGTTTTTACCTAGATTGCAGTTCTTCTTGAATGTTTGAAATCTATGTCATGGAGCACATATGATATGAGGAAAACAATCCTACTAGACACCAAGAATGCACACTTTTAATGCAGATCTGCATGCACATTCCAAGACAGGGAATAAGCAAATAAAAACATT
Source organism: Pyxicephalus adspersus (assembly GCF_032062135.1). Taxonomy (NCBI): domain Eukaryota; kingdom Metazoa; phylum Chordata; class Amphibia; order Anura; family Pyxicephalidae; genus Pyxicephalus; species Pyxicephalus adspersus. Next base: position 119,990,994 of record NC_092862.1, read on the forward strand.
TGGCTCAGGTTCACCGAGAATCAGTATTTTCAGAATTAAATGACAGCAATGGTAGCCTCAATACACTTTGGTACAGGTTCTGCCAAAGCAAAGTACTTCACTGCACAAGAGCACCAACAAAACTGACCCATCAATATCTTTACATCGTTACAATCATACCAAATTTCCCACATGGCTGGAGACAAAAATCAAGATTGGGGGGTTTATATTCTGGCATATTCCTTTAAGAAGCTATGCAAATTAATTACAGTGTACACTTTGGAAAAGAAGCTCTGAATTTAAAAACTGCTGATGGAAGAATTTGAAACCGAAAGATGGAAGAAGGCATCCATTTCTCCAATTCCACTGTTTATAAACCAGAAGCTGGAACTCTGATACACTAAAATATCTCCAGAGAATGCAGGGGCTCAAACAATGTGAACTCCACAAGTACAGACCTTCCTGTTACTTTAATGTATCCCTCCACAGCAAACATCAGAGACTTAAATGTCTACCACAGCAAAGCTTGCATAACCTTTTAAGAGATCCTCACAAACTGAACTGACCAGAATCAGCAATTTTGCACACAAAACATTAACATTTTAGTATTCTAAATTAACTTGAATTTTGTTAGGGGGGGAAAACAACTTTTTTAGCAAATCCAGGCACCTCTGACTGCCAGGCGCATTGTTAGTATTTCAAAAAGTTAAAGATTGCAGAAAATATATATATTTTTTTTTTTTAAGGTAGACCTTTTCCGGCAGATGTGCAGTGATATAAGATGATCAGTGAGGCACAACTACAAAACAGCACCTGCATATGCAATAAGTGAATATGGTTGCCCCCATGTACATATACAAATATAAACTAAATTATGCATGAACACGATGAAAACATTATTTGCATTCAGGAAAATTTTTTATTATACAGTACTTCAAAATAAAAAATAAAAAAACTTGTAAAATTTTTAAGAAATATTTATTGAAATGTATAGCTTTTTTTAAAATAACTTTGAGGAATAAGCCAATAATAGTTTTATAAATATTTGTGGTGAAAACAAGAATGACCCTACCCCATTTATTAGTCCTGCGGTCATACTTACTTTCGATGCCCTCGTTTTGTGGTCTTTCCGGTGGCTTTGCAGGTCCCATCGCTGCCATCAGGATCTTTATTCTCAGTCAGTGTTTGCCACGGCAGGATAAAGTCTGCAGTTGGACTGAAACGTTTTAATTCCCCTTGCCCCAAGAGACTTCTTTCACCACAGTAACAGAACGCACAAAGTTGTTCACTGGAAAACAGAGAAACACATTTTAAGAAAAAAAAAACAAAAAAAACTTATATAAAGTGTACGTAAAAATAATTCAGGACAGAAAAATATCTGCTAATGTATCTGCCAGGAATGAACTAAAGATCCCAATCAGGAAGTCATTATTGGAGAAAGGAACAGGTGAAGCCCCTTCTGCAGTAATAACCCTGCTACCCACCTGATCACTCCGTGTATGCGGCAAATGCTGAGCTGCACATGAGCCGCTTTGTTTGCCATGAAACCTGGCAATCCCAGCTTTCCTTGCACATGCCAGGAATGAATGATCTCCCACATACCTGAGCGGGAGTTACATCATCTTAGGCCAGCAAATCAAAATGCCCAAAGCTGTTACATCATCTTAGCCCGGCAAATCAAAATAGCCAAAGCTCCTCTACAGAAAGGGAAGACTGAAGATGATGGCAGCACCCTGCCAGGACACAGGGAGAGGTGAGTAACGTGTTTAGTTCTGCTTTAAATATATTACTATGGGCTGACAACACACAGCATTTTTGTGATAGAATAGTGTCAGCAGACACAATGACAATGACACAACGAAAAAAAAAAACAAAAAAAAAAAAAAAAAAAAAAAAATCACAAGAAACCGTTTTTCCCCTTTAACTACATTTCCATTAAAAAGGTTCATTAAACAGAAAGATGTGTAAATTTGCAGAGATCCAGAATAACATAATATTAGTCACCGGTAAATGAGGCAGTAGCATTCAGTGCTGGCTCGGTGACCAGCATCGTGACTCATATGATATAAAACAAATCATTTGAGATGAAGAATAGTGATAGCACTGTAATTACTATTGATTTTTTATTGTTTTAGTGAGCACAGAAATATCTTTTTGTATGTACTGGGCAAGCAGCTATTGCTGCAACGCTCTGGCTCGCTGTGTAACGTTTAGGCCCAAATGACAATATCTCAGCCGGGAATTGCTGAAAGGAGACAAATATACTGAAAAATCTAGCAAATATAATGGCTCTGGGATTGGTAGGAAGAAATGATACCAAGACCTACCCACTACTGCATAGGGGCAGCACACAAGTGTACATAACAGATTTCCTAAACTACAACAAAACAAATTCTGTTCTTTTAAAACAAAGCACAATAAATAGAAAAGGTCAATGATGACCCGAGGGTTTGAGACCCCTACCAAATGGCAGAAAGACCATTATACTTATGGTGATTTTTCTTTTTTTAAAGAATGTAAAAGCTTCGGTATAAAAGATGCTGTAGTCTATAACAATGGTGTTTTTGTCTCTACCCTAATGGTACCTGTATTCCAGCCCCCATCATAGAATCCCCAGGTGAAATAATTAGTGTGGCCATGAAGCCATGCTTCTATCTAGAAAGTCATTCATTGCCAACTGCCACTGTTACTACTAGTCATGGTCAGACCAAGTGATCATTTATGAATCTCCCAGAATAATGAATTCAGATCCATCTGCAATCCAGCCAATTGCAAGTTGTGCAAATTCTCTGCATGTTAGGAAAAACTGTATGTGTATATTTGGGTGATCAAAAAAAAATTGCAATTCAGCATGTCACTGGATTTCCAAACCACCGTTTCCATCACTAATCATTATTTTATAATTAGCAGTGGTTTAGGTGTTTTTGTAACTCCCAAGAATTACAATAATGTGAATTGGACCAAAAAGTTCTCACATAAACCTATTTAACACTCTGAACTTTCACCTGCTCTAAATAGCAAGCAATTCATTACTGATGTATTTTCAGGTGATAGGCTCACGTTCGCTTTGATAGCATTTTTCTGCTCATTTTATGATCTAGTGTTTTATTATTCTTAGGGACAATCTGCTAATTAGCCTCAATAAGATAAAATCAATATCTCATCAATAGACTTCTAATGGAGCAATCTAGAAAGACTTTGCATGCAAGTTAAAGTTTTACAGTGACAAACTGGTATGCATGCCAAATTAGAATGGAAAAAGAGGAGAAAAGAAAGAAAATATGTTCCCTGCAGGTACAAAGCTGAAACTGGGACACAAGATCACCTTTCAGCAATGTCACAAAGCGTATATACAGTGAAAAGCTGCATCTGCATGGTGGGGAGAGTTTCTTAGAGGCTCAGACAAAGCTGCTGTCTAAAGCCACCTAAAGTTAAGCATTTAAAGATGACCGGATATAACAATGGTTTTGTTTTGCTGTATGTAGTATATACAAAAGTCCAATATTTAATATTGTTGTCTCTGTGAAGGCTGCAAGTAGAGTTTTGTCTGCCATCTGGTGGAAGTTCAAAGGGACAGTCCCTCTCTAACCACCCAATCCAATGTTGGATTTAAACCTTTTGCCGAATGGTGGTTAACTTACTTAAAATCAGAGGGCCCCTGACATAATTAAAAAGGCCCAGGTAGGTAAAAATGCTAGAGAAAGCTCTTCAAGTCTGCAGACATGCTACAGCATATAGTCAGAAGTGGTAGGCATGCTAAAAATGATGGTCAGGGACTGGAGACATCATGCAGGAGACTTTTAGAGATGAAGTGTGTGTTTCTTATTAAGCATGAATGATGCAAAATTTTCAGAGTTTCACTACTTTTATCATTCTGCTAGTGGAGGAATCCATTGATAGCCATTTATAGTTAATCCTTTCTTGGGAACTTCCATATAGTCAAACAAGATATTACATTCATCTATCATTATTAATAATAAAAAAGTATTTATATAGCGCCAACATATCATGCAGCGCTGTAAAATGCAGAATCTTTGCCTAGCTCTCTACTTCAGATTTATTTTAACCAAATATTGAGTGCAGCCCACCTAGAATATTACTTTGCACACTGATCCTGTGATCCATCCACACACATGGTCCAGGCGAACTCCTGAACATACCTGCCATGGTCCTATTTATTCTTATAGATAAGCTGTATACACGATGGCTTCCAGAAGTTCTTATGTATTACCAAAAGGAATAAATGGGGCTTTTACACATGGGCCAGTTCGGACAAGATACAAAGGAGCCAGTTGGGACCACATGGGACAAAACATTGCTGGATCAGAAAGAAAGATAAGTATAATCACAGGTGGGCAGCAGGCAGGGGTTTGCACATTAAGGGACAACTTTTTTAATGAAAGTCACTAATTGAAAGAGGTTGAAGATTTCCATAGAATTATTTTATTAAATATTGTAAAGCTTTTTAGTGACCGAGTTTAGATAATTTGGCAATGTTATACTATGACAACATGGGCAGGCGGCAGGTAGCAATGGATGGCACCAGTAATGCTTATCTGATACTGTAAAAATCAAATTTCACTGAGCAAGAAGCTTGAAAATTTGCAGACCTATGGGTGCAATAACCTTCATGTCAGCAACCTTGAATGTGGCTCGGGGTTAAATTTCATTACAAAAAACGGTAACCCCGAACCTCACTCAGGGTGGAATTGAGGGCTTGGTCCCCATTAGCCAGTGGCATCTGCGGGCGATGCTGGCCTGGCATCTGTGTCCCCTGGCCTCGCATCACCCGAACGTTGGGAGACGAGAGCCCAGGGGATGCAGATGCTGGGCGGGCATGGAACATATATGTGTGCGGGAAGGTGTGCGCTAGGGGACCGGACATTTAAAATAGGATTAGGAAGCATTTTTAAAATAGGAAGCATTTTTAAATGTCAAATGGACCGCTTGGACATTTGAAAATATTAAAATAATCATACCGCCAGGGAGGTTAAAGAAGAAGAAGAAAAAGGGTACTGTGAACTGGAAGTTTTGAAATCACTGGTTCAGAGTACTTGCATATGTTGTTAAAAACAAGCGTTGTTCTTAATGCCTTTAATATCCCACAAGCCTAAATACTGAAGGATTCTAGGTCAGGAAGGGGCAGTTTGTCAACTTAAAACAATTTATAAATTTATAAAAGAATTTCCACCAATGTTCATTCCCTAGAAACCTTTTGCACATCTGTTAAGACAAGGACACAGGATGCACCTATCTCGATCTCACTCATTTTACACTAATTAGGATATCCAGGATCTAGTTTGGCAGCTGCTCTTGCAGCCTGCTTATGCTTCAGATCTCACTCCCCATGTTCCCTGTTCAATTATTCCCCCTCTAGGTCCCTTCCCCCAGCCCTGACTCAGCATCAGTCTACTCAGTACACACAGACCTGCTTTTGGCTTCAACTCCCACAGAGGCAGTGGAGGGCTCAGACTCCTCAGATAAAGAGCGCTGAAGAATGGGTGTTAGCTGCTCACTGTCCGCTGGTTCAGTCTGGGCACCCTCTTCCACAGGTTTTTCTTTAATGTCTGGGGGGTAAAAATAAACATTCAAAGATTTAGCCATTTAGATTATTGGCCTTTACAATGCCACACTTAACCTATGCTGAAAAAAATAAAAATGCCAAACTACCCCTTTGATAAATCTTTTGAAAACCAAATAAATGTGTATTATTATTATTATTATTATTATTATTATTATTAAACAGGATTTATATAGCGCCAACATATAACGCAGCGCTGTACATTAAATAGTATTGAAATGTGTATTACAATCTATGGACTAATTTGTTACTGTAATCTTGTGCTTCCACTCTGCTCTATGGTATAGACTAAAAAACATAGATGTTACCGAATTTACTAACAGCCCAGCAACAGAAGTTCCAATTTCATTTTCTGTATTGGGTGATTGCTGGTGGGATTATTTTGCTGGCTCCCCATCTCTCTCTGCATCAATAGTCCAAGCTCAACCCACCTTTCACAAACATAAAGGTACTTTTTAAAATGTCATATCAGCAAGATATATCCTTCATTAGTTTCTTTTGCAAGCGATTTGCCTTTATTTTCATATAGTAATTCCACACTTCATGTCTGTGTGGCTAGACTAAGGATTGGTTCACCCCTGTGGTGAGGTTACGGTGTGTTTACCACTTCTTAATGCGAGGAACCGCTGCCCCTCAGGGACACAATATATGGTAGCATCTCCTTGTGGCAGCCCCATAGGGAATATACAGGGGTGTCAGTGAGCAGTACTAGTACGGCTTTCTTGTACTATGTAGCTCCATGGTAATAGTACCGCTCACTGCCACCAGCAGTGAAATATGATGAGAGCAATCCACCTTTCCAGCACACATGGATTAAAGTCCATCACCATGCACAGAGGTGTGGTGCTGAAAACACCAGTTTTCAAATGGACTACCTTAGCATTAAACATATAAATACACCTGTGCTTAATGTAATGAAGCGGACTGTGCTTGTGTAAATGTCTAAAAGCTAGCGGTAATAGATTTCAATCTTGAAGAACAATAAAGCAGCATCTGGACATTCACCTGTGTCTGCAGAGTTTTCTGGTTCTGCTGCCTCAAGTCCATCCATACTATCTTCATCCTCCAGCACTGTTTTTCCTCTACTCCGAGGCCTGGAAGAAAAAAAATACATACGTTAAAACACTGCTTTTGTTTGCACTTGATAAAGTAGAAGTTAACTCAAAAAGCTTTTCTTTAACTATGTAGCTCCTTGCATGACCAAATGTCCTATACAAATGCTTAATTTCGATCAGTTCTTTCTCAGCAAGGGGACAGAACCAGAACCATGGGTGTTTAGGTTAACAAATACACCTGACCTCAAAAGTAGAAGAGGTATACACAAACAAATAGTTGATTAAATCTAAAGTGCTTCGCACGATATTAAATTTAAACTTGTAACACAGAGAGTATATATAGTTATTAAGTTTAAAAGTCCAAAGAGCCAGCATACAAATCCAGTAAAATTATAGGTTTACCAGATAATCTATTGTATAACGCCGATGAGATGTTAAGGAAACCAAAAGGACTTTATTTTTTTTAAGATATACAGGCTGTAAGAAGTCATGCCCACTAAAATAAGGTAACATAAATCCTCACTTTTGAGGTTCCTCATCTCGGCACTTCTTTCAGCAATATGATCTATACATGGAAAAATGCTAATAGCTATTTTACAGAAAAAGGCTCCTGGTAAAGCTCAGACTGTCCTTATATCATACATCTTATGCCCTTCTTCCTTAAGTAACATAAGAGCTTGCATGTAAGAAATCATTGCCTGCCAGCAAACCTCAACTACTATCATACCCCCATAAAAAAGGTATCTAAAAGTAAGAAATGGCTGACAGTCTGGTCACCTTAAGAAACAATAAAAGAAAGCATTGTATCATCAAACATTTTTACGAGCTTTTTTTCTTTAAAGTAATTCTCGAATACCATAAAAAAGCTTTGTGATACAATGCAACCTTTTAGTGTATTGATGTGTGCAAGGCGTGGCAAAGGGTGGACGCAGTTGTTCTTTTTCTGCTCCCACATCACATCTTTGCAACACTGTGGAGGGATGCAAACATCTACATACATATCTACAGGGACACAAACAGAACTTGTTTGTCCTCCATTAGTGTACAACACTGTTTCCACTATACAGGCAAAAAAAAGTCCTACTTCCTGAAAAATCCCAGGCAACAAGCATTTATTAGGGTTTCCAGCTGTAAAACAGATAATTAAGAAAGGTTAATTTGATCCGCTAGAATAAAAAAAACATTTACGGCAAAACATAGGAGTGCATGGTAACTGAAAAGTTTTAGTAGAGAAGACAAACATTAGATAAGCAACCAGAGGGGTTGGACCCCAAAGGTCAAGATTGCATTTCTGGTATCCATTCAGTGGTGCAGCCACAGTCCTATAGGTCATGATGTAGAAAATCCCCCACTTTATTGCCAAATACATTGCCCACCCAGTGCAGGAAATATTTGTTGTATGTTTTCATTGCAATATAAATATAGCCATTAGTCTTTAACAATCACTAGGAAATTTAATTTTGGTTCAAATAAAATAAAACAGGCAGCCCACGCATTTATTTAGTGGTTGACCATTTTTCTCAGAATCTTTAAACCTATAGGAGGTAATGGAGAATAAAGAATATAAGAGGACCCTAAATACAACTGCCTTCACTAGTTCTATTATTTCCTGACTTCGAAGAACAGCAGAAGCTTTCCTGTACTGCAAACAAAAATCAAAACATCTCAAATATACAGAAAAAAAGATTTTTGTATTGAATTTTTTTATCACTGTTAATTGATTTTCCTTATTTGAAATAAGAGGAAACACTCGCACAATGCTACCTTTTGAATGTAGCAAGTGGTAGAATCAAACAATTTTTCACCTGAACTTCATAAAGTACTTATAACACAAACTATAGATAAAAATAAAAAATAAAACTGACCAGGCAGGTCCTTTATTGCAGGTGTTTGAGCACTTGTGTGGCTCCAAGCAGATAGAACCATGCAAGATGCCGTTTGCGCTGCTTTTCTGCTTCCAGATAAAGCAGCAACTGAACATTTTGCAGCAGATGACAGTGGGCAGCACCAAACCACCCAAAGGTATCCCCATTCATCCCCAAGTGTAGCATTCACCAAAGGAAGTGGAACAGGGGCATAAGGAAGCAGTAACTGCACCATAACCATCAAGCAGAACATGGAATTATCTAATACTATTCATGCTGATTTTTTTTTTACTATGGCATTTACCATGCTTTTTATTTCCCAGTCCAGATTGGGGGTGCATGACAACCTGAATTTAGAGGATAATACATTCCTTTTTTTTTTTTTTAAATCTTACCCAGGATAAGAACATTAACATTTAGTTGATCAGCTTTTTTTGCCATCAGCTATTCTCAAACATCAGAAACTTTTTTTTTTTTTTTTTTTTTTAATTATAAGCTATGTGTTTCTTTGAATGTTGGTGTTTTAGTTTCTTAGCAGATGCACACGTAGCAGAGCTATGCCTAACCACAATGTAGGCCAAAATGAGTTGCTGGGGAGTTATTTGTACAAACAATACACTGTGGTCATCTGTCACAGCCTTTGGCAGAGGTGCGAGCTGCAACATCTGATTACTTACTGCACGAGACTTTAGTCACTTAGAGTTATGAGAAATGTAGCAGCTAATACAGAATCTCTTGTCTATGCTCACTGGGGCAACTTTTTTGTCCCATAGACTAGAACAGGAACCCACCAAACTTTTTTATTTAAATCAAGCTAGAAGAGTTAGGCTGTCCTTAGGCAAGGAAATAAAAGGAAATTTCAATGATGACAAAGGGCAGAAATAAAACTCTAGCAGAGGTTTAACCTTTTCATAACTCAAAAAAAAAAAATCAGTTATAAATTTACCTAAAAGTTTACATTTTAGGGAAGGTAGGGTGGAAAAACACTTAACAGACACAATTACAGTTATAGGAAATATAGTTAGAGGTAGTCCCCAGGTTACAGACGAGATAGGGACTGTAGGTTTGTTCTTAAGTTGAATTTGTATGTAAGTCGTAACATGTACATTATTTTAATAAATGCAATTAGGACAGATGTTTGTCTCAACATATTATAAGGCAGTGTGGTGTCAGTTACTGTGTAAAATCCTCACTGTGAGCTAATCACAAACAAATGAAAAAAAAAAAAAAAAAAAAACACAACCTAATGGAGTGTAGACATTCATTACCAGGAGCAAGCTGTGCTTTGATGATGCTGTGCAAAAGTAAACAACTGCTTGTCATGGTCAATAGTTACACAATCTTACAGATCAGCTCATCTCTTAAGATCACCCAAAACCTCAGCTGCATTTAGCAAAAGATTTCCTCTGAAAATCATGCAAACCGCCCTCCACCGCCCATCAAGCCTCCATCCTGCACAGGAGCGAGCAGGGAAGCCCTGTTCATATCTATGAGTCGTACGTATGTTGTCCTTAACTCGGGGGGCTACCTGTATATGAAATGAAGGTAATCAAAAAATAAATAAAATAAGGGGGCTGGCAAAATTCTTCCTGGAAGACCAAAATAAATAAATAATGGTGTAGGGGAAATGTTCTCTTATTTGTATAACCCCAATATGTATCAATAATAGTAAAAACAAGAAAGAAATGTTGTCTGTTTATATAGGAAAGGCAGACATTGGTTTCAAGAAATCCAAAGAAATACCAACTCACTCCTCATAGAATGATTTTGAGTCTATATGGAGTGTGTAAAGTCAAAAAACCTTCACAAACATCTGTTCTCAGCCATTTTTAAAATATTCTGTCCTCTGACTTTACCTCAAACATGTGCAAAAAAAAAAACACACACACACACACACTGTCATCCAACTGTAATGTGACAGATTGAACATACTTAACATATAAAATAAAAATTTCTAAAAGCAGAAGTCATATAACAAAAATAAAAAGGAATGACAAAAAGTTTACAATGCTAAGAAGATTCCAACATAAACTGTCATCTTTACCGAAATGAAGTCTTTGCAAAAACACTCATTGTGTGATCATTACAGAAAAATGGGAAATGGGGGGGAAAAATGGGAAATGGGGGGGAAAAAAGTGCAGCTACAGAATCTGTAATGCTCATACACAAGGCTCAAAGAAGCTGAATAATTTCCTGAACCAGGGGTTTCCGGGTGATAAGCAAACCAATATTTAGTAACATAATAAATAATGTGACCACTGTGTTATATTGGTATCCTGACACCTTCTCACATCATCACTGCCTTCAATGTAAACCCATATAAATGTGTATGTGAGTATTAACAGAGATATATTTTAATAACAATAAAACTAATTTTAAATAGAAAAAAAGGTTTAAATCTTCTTTATGAACAATGAACAAAATCTATTTTCATTATAGTTGTTCAATACCAAAGAATTGCATTCCCCCTTCACAGTGCTGCACCCTCCTGCCTACAGCCTCCCAGGATACCAACCTCACATATCCCAGGAGGATGTAAAATCAGGAAGCGACACATGGCCCAGATGATGCAACATCCTAAATTGCAAGGTAGGGAGCACAGAACAACGATACAAGGAAGACAACCCTTGACTTCAAGAGCTAGTAAGCATGTGTTTTTTTCCCTTAATCATACAGGGAAGTAGATGGACTGGATGATATAGCAGGTGGAAGATCCAACAGAATTCTATATTCTGATACATTTTAACTGCTTTTATTTTTCACTGCATCCATATCCTACCTTTACAACTGCCTGCCCACCTGTCTGATAAGTTAGTACCCATCCCCCTTCCTGAAGATCCTATGCAAATAGCAACTTCAGCACATGGACAGGGCTATGTACGCTCCTCACCCTGTGGCAGTGCTTGGGCTTGCCGATATAGATCACTCCTAACCAGGTATTGAACTGTGGGATGAGGAAGTCATGTTACAGAGTTACTAAAAAAAAATCAATGATGCAATCTACAAAACTGCCATCTATACAAACAGCTGGCAACGAGTTCAAATTAAGGCCTCATCATGCAGAAAGATGCAGAAGGCTACAATAGGCAGGCTCTTATAGTTCAATATTTAAACATTTTATTCAAACATATTTAAATCAACAAACTTGGAAACAAACGCAAGATAGATATACCAAACTGGAAAAAGGCTACGCGCTCTTTATTATTCAACTAAATAAAGTTTTATGGTGTAACTATTACTTTTAATTTGACTTGGTACCTTATTTAGAGATGAACTCAGGCTAAGAGGAAAGGGCAGATCTATGAACCAATCTGGCACACTGCATGTAAATGTACGTACAGGGAACCTACTGACAGGAGGAGAGAACCAAGTGAACATGATTACTGTTCTATCAGCAGACTGGTGGTGGAAAAGGGTTACCACAGTCCAGAACTGTAACAGATAAAGTGCTGTCATCTGACTGGCACAACTGAGGAAATCTCAGAACGCAGCATTGCAATGACTTGATCCTGCAGATGCATCAATTGCTTCAGCTCTGCCTTTCACCAGCAGTTATAATGTCTCAGCAGCGGACTGTAAATTCAGTCCAAAGCATGCACCAAGTGGCCAAAGGAAAACAGAGTAAGTGGCCAGGTTGTTTACAATTTTTTATAATAGAGAGCGGATATTTGTAAAACTAGAATGGCATTGTGCAGGACTTTATCATAGACCACAACTGATCAGCAGGGCTTGGTGGTAGGAAAATGTGATGGCAACCTGCATGAGAACATCAAGATGGTATGTGAAGGTATAAACTTTATAGATTATACTGTATGATGGTAGATATTCTTTATATAAAAACACAAGTATCTGCTGAAGATAGTAATTTTGTTCCTAGCTCCAAACACATGCAAAAAAAAAAAAAAAAAATCAATCATTTGAGATGTCTGACACAGATTCTGTATTTTGTTTTTACATAGCAACAAAAAAAAACTAAAGAGAATGCTAAGCTGCTACCAAACTTCTGTGACCTGGGCGTTACATGGGAATTAATACCCCTAAATATTCCCCTGATAAGGATTCCACACCTGAAACAAGCATGGAAGTAACGTTGCGCCAAATTGTGTAGTAATTAGCAGAATACCTGAGAAGCAAACTCACTCTGGGTCAGTGATTTATAAAGTGTATTAGGAGAAGCTGTACCAACTAGCACCAACCAGAAAAGCTGTACATTATAAAAGGAGCTTAGGAATGTCAACCTGCAATCTCTCAGAAAAGGTCTACTTCAAATCAATTTCCCTAAATGCTTCTCTAACATTAAAATATACGGTAGTTTTCTTCAGGCACAATGAACTATAGCTGTAAGGCATGATGCCAGCATGTTTTACATGCAAGGTCCCACATTCAGATCTCAGCCAGGTCACTATCTGTATGGAGCTCCTCTGTTCACCCTGTGCTTGCAAGGGTTTCCTCCCATATCTCAGAAACATACTGATAGGTTAATCTTCTTTCATATACCTCACCCAAAAAAATGTCTTTAGACTATGTTAGAGACATCAGATTTTGAGTTCCTTAGAGGGAGTGCTCATAACATGTACTATAAAGAGCTTTGTAATATGATGATGCTATATGAACACATAATAAACATATTAGCAATTATACTTCAATATTTAAGAGGGAATTCCTGCTGTTCTGCACTGGGCAGGATTTTTTTTAAGCATGAAAGGACAAAAAATAAATAAAAAAAAAAGACACTCAACACAAAGTTGAGTTTAAACAAAGAAAATTTGACCACCCTGATGCTACTAGAATAACCAATGCACACATTTACATAAGACCCGCTTCTAATTTACAGTAACATACAGAAGGCCAGACAGCCACTTCAACTTTCTACTGCATTTGGTGTTCCTGAGATGGGGACAGAAGTGAAGGGCAAATCAAGACCGCAAAAACCATGGGTGGGAAAGGACCTGATGGGTCACTCCAAACTTTTTTAACCATCAAGTTTTACCCTCAAGGCTGACATACAAAACAAGAAGACACTTTACTGTCCAAAAAGCAATGCAATGGATATCAGGATTAGTTTGATGTGAAAAAAAAATAGTTAGAACCTAACAACAACAAGTGTTACAATCTTGGGAGAAAATCTGTACAATAGCACATATGCACATATGCTGTACATATGTAAGATTTTAAAATTAAGTGACTTACTTATGGATATAATAGCCAATACAACTGAGAAAAAAAATACTGCATACTTGTGTAAATGGATAAGAACTTCATGTAAATGTATGTAAAAAATGAGCTTTTGTATTGTTGGGTGGAAAATGTACAGGGCTAAACATTCTTTAGAAGGGGTTAAACATTAGTGACTTAAAATTTAGACGGCGGAGGGGAACTAGAACACAAGGATTGCTGCACTGGAGTAGCCAGGGTTTGATCCTGCTCACCAGAATTCACCTGCAATTGAATCATCTTATGATGGACTGATGACTAAGACAGCCCTTCCCCGATGGCTTTAAAACAGTTTCAGGCCTGGCTGGAATCCAGAGCTCCTCAGTTCCCGCAGAACATCAGGTGAGCTCAGAATGTAGGTATTGCCTTCAGGACAAGTCACATGGCTGAATTTTTATTTGTCTTGTGAAGGCTGTTAGGTTTCAGTGCTTTTCTTAACAAATCCATGGGAACAAGTGTGTTTGTATTTACTAAAAAAAATCGAATAATTTTTTAGGTCTGACCTCAATGGCTAACAGATCCATATTCCTAGCGTAACAGCGTGCATATTTTAATTTTAAGGTCCAATGCAATTATTCAAGGTATTGAAGCTTTTATCACAATGAAGTGTATAGAACAGATGACATGTAACCTGAACTGTTCTGTATTACAATTCCCACTTTAAGAAAATATAAATCCACTTATTATAACACCAACACAAACTGACCACTGCATTGACAGCTAATTCATTTTAGACATATGATTCTAATAACTTGTTTGATAAAATGAGTCTTCTATCATGTTTATCATCTTCTTACACATTAAACGAGGGGCTGCTTTTTGTTTTTCCTGTATTTCAGATACATAGATTTGATGTCCTTATTGCCCTGTGTGAATCTAAATCTCATGTGATTTAATTTTGCTTTTGGGTTATTATTATATATTCTAAAATGTTAGCATTCCTATAGAATCTCATTTTATCACCCAAGTGGACATCTAGCACAAAACAGACTGCCTATCATCAACTTCCACAACATTCCCATCCTAACGTTTTCCTCTCCACTTTTCTTGCCTCTTATTTCATTTCGTGCCCAGGTAAGGATAACACAATCCTCGTCTGCACCAATCACCCCACCACTGCCACTCATGCTAGTAGACTGTCCTAAAACCTTTAGGAATGTGCAATGTTGGTATCCAAGGAAGCTTTAGGATAATCTACTCAAAAACTTGCAATCTTGCACATTTGCAGAGGCGCATTAGCAGATGGGACAGAAGGCTTCAGAACCAAAACAGGTGGCATGTGACACAAAGCAGCAGTGGAAGATGGGCATTAACTCATACATAACATGAAACTATGAAAGATCCCTGTAAGAGATAGGTAGGTCCCCTTTTCTGGCTTGCTGGAATTAGGGGTAGGGGAATTTCATATTCTGCACTTGACAACTTTACAGGCATAGAGGTGGGAGGTTGGGTACAACTGAAATAAAGACAAAATAAAATACTCAAACCCTGTTTTTATTTGAAAATAATAAAATACAACATACCATTTAAACTAATAAAAGTTTTTTATAAAATAAATGGTTATTATATCCTATTTTCTTGCCACTAACACATTGATGAGTGATGAGGTGCACACTGCACTACAGCTCATTTCCTCTCTCTGTGCCAGTGGGCGTGCCGATCAGATGTTATCACATGACACCCAAAGTAGGAGGAGCAATAGATGCTAGACTACATTTCCCATCAATGCTGATAAGAGGCAGGACCAGAAGTCACAGGACGTAGGAGATGAGCAAGTGTAAGAACTCAATCTGTTACTGGGAAACTAAAAGGCAGGAGAAGACCCATCTATGAAGAGTGATACAAGGTAACAGACAAGCACAGCTACACAATAGGGATTTGGAATTTTCAAAGTATAGTTCCAAAGAAAATACTTATCTCTGAATAAACATAATTGCTTTCAGATTTTGCCTTTTTTTCAAATTAGGGTTTAGTTGGGCTTTAAGAATAAAATTCCCCAAAGTAAAACTGGAGAGAATGTCATCATCTATGATACAAAGATCTCTGTGCACAAGGGACAAGGTTGAAACCCCTCATACGATGGTTGTAGCCTTTAGGCTTTCAGGCAGCTCTGTGGGTAAAAACACACCATTGTGTATTGAAAATCATGGATCTGAGGCGGAATGCCGCAGGAAGCCTTGGTCTGTGCACACTGCTTATCGGTGCACTCACAAATGCAGGATAAAATAAAGCTGCCTGCTCATATAAGCTCATTTAAGGTGTCAAACTCAAATACAAAGAGGGCCGAAATTAAAAACTTAGACCAAGTCGGGGGCCAAACTTAAAATTTATTGAAAAAATTGAGGAAGTTTACTACTTCATCCATAACTAACAAAAACAAACCCCTCTACACATACTTTAGGGTTGAAAGGACTAATTCTATATTCTATATATATATGCAGCCTGTGTGTTGTTCATCCTCTCACATCACAAGTTTGTCTGACACTAAATATTACACTATGCAGTCTCTAATGGATTGAAACAAACACAATGCCCCTGATAGTCAGGCACCATGTGATCACTGCCTAGGCTTTGTGTCACATGATAGGTGTACAGGAATAATGTCTATGTATAGCATGTGTTGAAAATGATGATGTGAGGTAGTAACAGAGATTCATGTGGATCCTGCCATATGTAAGGAAATGAATGGAGATTCTCTGTGCATGTTCCAGCACACTAGAATAGATCCGTAGCCTAATACTGACTAAGTCCTCCCTGCTACAATCCCCACTACAATCATTGAAATGCTGTTGGGATAATTTAACCAATTGTTTTCCTGCTGCTGGTACTGCCTGATATAGAAAATTCAAATTACCCGCTGTACTGCTTCTATCATTTGCATGCAGAACTACAGTTACAATGTATTACTGTAGGCACCTGTAATGTGTGGAAGGGGCAGAGATATCTCACCTCCTGTTCCATAGACACCAGTGATGTCAAGACTACAAATTCCAGCATTACTTGCGTCTATAGAAAAAAAACAACAATGCGGGGCCACACATAGGCCGCTGGTCCACAGACGGGAATTCCCAGGAATTGTAGTAGTGGCATCACTCGCTACAATACGTGGTAGTGGGCGGGCCAGATGTAATTAATTTTTGGAATTCTTTGGGGGGGGGTTGGTGTCAAAAAAAGGGCCTTGTGGGCCAGATTTGACCTGCGAGAAAGAGTTTGACACCCCTACACTAGAGGGACAGTGCACAGTTCAGCCACAGTGATGACATCGGGGTTCACAAGTTTACATGGCATGGATAGCATGTACATCTGGGAAGGCTCCCTCAACAATGAACAATATAAATAGGGAAAAAAGAAAGAGACACAAGTTGCCATGCAGGCTTCTTTTTCCACTTGTTTATTTCTGCAAAACAAGAAAACCACATTCCGCGTGTTTACCAAATGCATGGCTCTGTAGTAGGAGCCCTGGGGCTAAACTGGCCTGACTGCAGCCCAGACCGGTCACTTGCTGAAATTATCTGGTGCCCTATGAAATACAAAGTACAACAAAGAAGACCCCAACAGATGGTTAACTTGAATCCTGTTATCCAACCAGAATGACAACATTTTACTTTCAAAACAACAGCCATTGGTCTCCTTGGGTCCTAAATATTGACAGATTATTATGATAAGTGTTGATGAAACGCAAAGCCAAACATGTCCCATACTAACTTTTTAAAAATGTTTTGATGGGAAAAGTTTTTTAAAACAATATGTATATATGTTTATATAACATTTCTCAGTTTGAACATATATTATGTTGTCAATATTATATTTTCCATTCAATGTATGGGGCTTCTATGATTTGCAAATCTTACTCTGATTTTTATTTACAGTTTACATTGTGCCAAATATTTTGAAAACAAGGACACCCACCACCATCCAGCTGAGTTCATACCCCAAATCACATTTCAATGATCGTAAATTTACCAAACTGGGTAGATTTTGCAATAAAATTCATGAAAAAAGCCAACAGAAGCATCCATAACGAGATAACAAGAACTGATCTTTGGGATGAAGTGTATGCCCACATTCACCCATTCCCCTAACGTTGGGGCAGATTCATATGAGCCTCAGAATAGAGAAATACCTAGCAGTCCCCGCACCTGGCATCTTGCCAGCCACTTTAAGAACCACGGCTGTACTGTGAGTGTTCAAGAACCAACATTTGCACCTTTGACAGCCCGTGTTTAATACTGGTACCGCTCACTGCCGCCCCAATTCATTACTTGTGGAGCTGCTACCATGCAGCGTCCTCCGGGAGACAGCGGTTCCCGCCATAAGGAAGCGTTAAATCCCCCACAACCTGACCGCCCGTGTGAACGGAGCCTTATTTTAGTATCTGCTGTAAGATTACACCCAGGTAACACACATCTCAGGATAATCCATCAATCATCACTATATATATATATATATATATATACATATATATATATATAAATAAATAAATAAATATATGACCTGGCAGCCTTCACCACAATGTACAGCACAAACACCACCCATGCTGCAACACAGGATGACACAATTCTGAATGAGAAGTTACAAATGTAGAAGCAGAATACAGACAAGTCAGTGACAAGGGAAATATTTTACTAGTTTCACAAAACACACAAATTGCACCATTCATACAGCTTTATTTCATCAAACAAATAAAAAAAATAGCATCAATTGGACCCAGTAAGAAATGTATGATTACTCTGACTAGCAGTGCCCGGCCCCTTTTAGCTGGGTGCTGGTTACTAACACTTTGGGTCACCATACAGGGGCTGCCACCCACCTACAGCTTCTTCCACCCAGCTTACAAAACAATACTGTATAGGAATAATAATAAAAAAAACTTGTTGTTACATTGTAAGCAAACCATACCCAAGTCTGTGATTTACAACATAGGTCAGGGCGATGGAAGAGTTTTGATAAAGTGTGGGAAAAACAGCTGGATGATCCTGCCAGAAGTCTTGTAGCCTGAAAACTTCCTGCCTCTGCTGTCTCGGTGGACTTTTTGCTGCAGAGATGAGTAGGGGGAGGTGTTCTATAGCTCTAATTACTATTAATCTGTATTCATAAATCGCCAACATACTACACAGCCCTGTACATCACAATCTAAGACACTTTCTGTCCTGGGGTGACAACACTCCAGGTGGGTGCATGTTGTCACTCTAACACAGGTAGTGTGTTACTGGCAGGATCACCAGGTGAAAAACTGAATGCAATGGCCATGAGTATGTGTGTGCCTGCGGATGTGCCCCTGCCCTGGCAAAGTATGGGGGTGTGTGGGCTCCTGGTGGAAGTGTCACAGGAGTTGGATGGTTTATTGATGCAGCCAGCAGAGTTCTAGCAGCATGCAGGCACACTGGCAGTGGATGTGTGCAGCTGATAGAAGCACATGACGGGTTAAGCCCCGGTGACATCTCTCCTCTCCCTCTGGCTGTCAGTGTCAGCTGGCCGCGGAGTGACACACTGCATGTACGTGGCACCTCTCACCTGTGTGCCCGGCTCCTCTCACATCTCCCCCGCTCCGGCTCCACCACCATCAATCCCGCCCAGCAAGACCTCCGCGCCCGCTGCACTTCTGCCTCTTTTACGGTGCTGTCCTGCACTCTCCTCCGCCGCTAAGTAGCAGCCCCAGCAGATCCCTCCGAGCAACAGGACCGCAGCCCCACCCCCAGCAAAGGGAAGTAGATCCGGCACCAGCTGCCTCTAAAACCCGGCCTGGATCGCCGCGTTCCCTGGCTCAGCACACAATACCCCCCATAGGTAGATCACAGCACTGAGCCGACACAACTACAAAGATCCAGCGACCCCACTTCACCGTCCGATGCCTGCTTCACATGAGGACACCCGGGAGACAGGATAATATTTCTATCTATGCGCTGTATATTGTGCAAACAGAATGCAAAAAAAAGCATTTCACAGCTTCATACATGCAGATATGAAAGAGACAAATTCATAAAAAAAAATCTTACATTGTATATAGTGCAACATTCTATATAATAATATTTTGCAGCTGGACTACCTGCACCTGTGACTCGGTTCCAGCCAATCACAATCCCTCTAGAGGAGAGGGCGGGCCAGAACTAGCCGCCAGGTGAATTGGGTGTAGAGATGGCAAGGGACCTGCTGATTGGAGGAGAGCAGGCTACGGGTTTTATCCAAACTATCCAATCAGCAGGTTGGGAGCACAGAGATCTCTACTGAACTCATTTTACAGTTTATAACTAATGTTATCTCCCCTCCTATTGTGTGATATTTCCCCCACCTGCTAGAGTGTAAGCTTTTCAGGGCAGAGTCCTCTCCTGTATCACAGTCTGTCATTTACAACCCCTATTTAATGTACAGCACTGCTTTATATGTTGGCACTATATAAATCCTGTTTATTATTATTGTTAATAATAATAATAATAATAATAATAATGAAGAAAGTGATGCCATCTGCCAGGCTGTGGATACATCTACTGTCTCTTTATAAAAAATTTCATATAATTATTTAATGGTTTTTGCCTGCAGTGTATCCGGTACAGATTACTATCATGTGCATTCAACGTATCCGCTACAGTAAAGTGACAATTTATGAAGGTTGTGTTGGGATACAGGTGTCAGGCATTCACCTGTACAATACAGATATGACTATACACCAAGCTCGGGATGGTACCTGTCATGTACATGGTGTCCCCAGGGCAGGCAGTAATTTTGGCATCTGATTTGGACACTGCCGACTAGTTCTGCAGAAAGTGCTGCAATGGCACCTTTGTGCTGTGTAAGCATTGTGCTCTATGAGTACAGGCTGGGCCCTCAGGGGAGGGGGTATAATGAACCCTATAGACCAGACAAAAGGCATGGCACCTGTGTAGGATGTTTCAATACAATACACACAATAGCTATACACAATGGCTACACATCTATAACCATGACAGAAAGCTCTTAAAGCCTAATAAACTGAATTCTGCCATGTTATAGAGCACTACAGATATCCTCATTGCATTTTTGGAACACATTAGAACCTTTTCTTTAGATATCCTTCAAGACGCATTCCGCCCCAGCTACAAGAAAGGACCGAATGCTTCCTGAATTCTTGAATTGTCAACCACTGTCCCTCCTCCAGCATAATAATGCACAAACCCAATCCAATATAAAATGTACACACCAACGCTCCAAGCTGTGCACTCCCCCCGCTGCCCAAATACACCAATAATATAAAAAAGGGAAATAGGAGTCCATGTGCAAATGCTGAATAACATGGAGGAACGTGGAACCTCATGCACAAACAAATCTTACCCCCAGAGACATAAGAAACTGGAAGGCAACATTTTTGTTCACTATCACTAAATAAAACCTGGATGAATGGTTCTTTAAGACATTGGAACTGGTAAGAACTATGGGAAGCCTCCAATTCCTGGAAAAGACAGAAGCTCTTTCATTTATGAATTATATATATATATATATATATATCATAAGTATCATATATGGCCCCAGCATTCAAGAAGGTGGTGACAGCTGCAATCAGTGTAGAGGGGTTATAGAGGCCAGTGAAGAACACTGTAGGGTTACTGTTTTTGCATAATTTAATTTCTGTAATAAATAGGTTCATGTACTCTTTATAGCACAACTAAAGACTCTATGACAATCTACATAAGTCTAATGAATGAAACATCCTCTTCTCTTCTTACTGAGCTAAATCTTTCTCTCTCTGTCTCTCATGCTCCCCCCTGCAGACGCTGCAGATCCCAGTTGGATGGTTTGAGCATCAGAGGCAGTGCAGCCAAACCAGAAAGCAGTGGGCGGGACTGGGAGTGGCCAGGTGCTGTTTAAAAGGCTTGTGAATCAGGTGCTGATTGCTACGCCCCCGCAATGGCTTCTCATTACACTGTGGTGCAAACAGGTGCAGCCTACAAGAGGGTGACAAGTCTGACTCAGGGAGCAAAGACAACGGTGGGTGTAGATACATGCGTAAATAAAGTGTGTCCAGAAAGTTTTGTATAGGGAGATGGTTAAAACGCTAGATGTTTTATTTTTTTATTTTTTTGCACCGTGCTACAGAGATTGTCCTTTACTTCCTCTTCTAAGGACTCAAGAGGAAATCTCTCCAAAGTCAACAAAATGTTCATGCCACACAATTGTATCCCCATTGTTGGGCTTTCCCCACCTATCCATGACCATTCAAAATGTTGGATAAACCCTCAAATTCCGTGATAAGACAGGGTGTACAAAAGGAAGTGAATCTTCCCAGAGGGGGCCAGCAATAAACACTTGGCAGAGGGTCTCCTTTTAGCAAAAGTTATTTTTTTTTTTAATGTGAAGAGATAAGCTGTAGGCTGTGTGACTTTGCTAACAGAGACCATCCTTTTAATTTACAAAGTGATACTTCTGCCTGCCATTGTTCATACAAACAGAATCATGGACAACTGATTTTTAGAACAGAATTCAATTTTTTTTGGACCACAAAATATACCAACAGCAAGACATAATTCTAAAAGTACCGTAGACAGATAGATATCGAAAGTCTGTTAGCAAGAAAACCCTGTCTACTTCTACACAACATTGTGAATGCAGAGAGCAACACTTACAGGCTTTGGAATGCGGTCTTTTTGTTTTATTATGAATATGCTTAAATGCCAGCGTGCCTTTGATTTGCAAATATAATGTGGTCCAGGCCGAGTTATTTTAGAAATGTGATGTTCCCCAAACACAGAAGGTCATCTTAGGTGGCCCTACTGAAAGCGTGAGCCTTCTGCATGAAAGGAAAATAATTAACCTTAAATTCCCTGCAAGAAAACAAATCCCTGACAAGTGAATCCTCCCCCAGCAAGCACTCCTACTGGACAGTGATGAACCCTGGAAAGTATACATCATTTTATCAGCAGACAATAGAAACTCCCATGAAGCAATGCAGTGCCTTTCACTTTCGGATACAGTAGAAGAGTCATTGTGGAGGGGGAGGGCTGAGCAGCCTCACAGCTGAGCCTGCACCTTTCATATGAAATTAAAGTGACAGTGGCACCCAGCAGGGTATGCACAAAAACAAAAAAACACAAGAACCAACATTCCTCCTGTAATCTTTCATTAACAGCTCCACACCAGCCCATTTACTGCTGAGGTTAAGCTGCTTAAATATAGTAATTGGTCAGGAAAATTCAAAGCTCTCCAAGCTGACTTGTAGCACAAGAAAACATCAGACTTTCTGCACTGTATATATATAACTTCTTTGTATTGGACTCAATACAGCTATTTTGTATTGAATCCAATACAAAATGATTTGAATTTCCCGCAGCTCCGCCCGCACAGGAAACCCCGTAGATCTCGGCTCTTCACTTGGCGCTTGGAGGAGAAGGACGTGTCCCCAGGACCTGCAGGGACCAGAAGGACGATGGGGTACGACAACAGAGCACGGTAAGTTGGGTTTTTCTTAGCTTAAAGCGACTCAGAGTGTGACTCGGGATTACCCCCTTTTTGCAAATAAAATACACCCCGAGTCAGACTGGGGATTACCGCTAGGGGGGTTAACGTATATTTATCCAATCTTGCCATTTCTGGATGAACCAAGAATAGGCCCTATGCAGATCACTGCATAGGGCGTGGAGCCCAAAGGCATTATCACATTACAGATTTTTGCATTCCAAAAAATGAATAAAAAAAATGTTACCAGACTGAGTAACTGAATATCTCGTTTTCCTGCAGTCAATTGGTGGCGGCAGTGTTGCAGCACATTTTTACGGACGGACGAGCCGTTGTAGTCAGGATTACTTTTCACCACTTTTGCAAGCATTTTTAAATGTTTTTTGCAAGAGTTTTTGACTTCAAAAAGGGGGGGGGGTGAAGTACCGCTCCACTAGCTTTATGCAAGCTGTAAAAAGGTCATTATTTTTAAACAGGATTGATATAGCGCCAACATATTACGCAGCGGTGTACATTAAATAGATACCACAGGCACCTTGTGTTTGCCAGTGGGCACCTGGAAGCGGTAAACATCATGGTAAAAAAACGCTAGTCTGAATGCCCTAAGGGGCAGAATCAGTTGGTAGAGCCGGATTTTTCCTATCCAAAACAATACTAGTTTGCCCTGAGGCTGTCAAGTACTGGGGATGTCTGCTAAGCAGAGCTATGCATATTCATGCAATACAAACAAGCATGTTTGTACCACAATCTCTTATAAGAATCATTTTGGCAACCACATGTCACACGATCAACAGGCCAAACCATAAAAGTCGGTTGGTAGTTCAAATACAACTGAACCAGATCAACATTTTAAAAGGATGTATTATGTTCAGTGCATAGGTAAAGGAATCCTCCAACCAAAGTGGCATTTACCCACTGGGATTTGTTTTCTTTTGCCAAAACTGTACAGAACAGAACAACCTGCTCAATAACTAGAAATATAAATATTTTTATATATCTTTCCATCTGTAAAATCCCACAAATAGAAGTAAAATATGAAAGAATGTGAACATTTATTTAGTATATTTCAATCTGTGATAAGAGAAAATTGGGTTTGCCACAAAAGGTCAATGAATCAATACAGATCCGCCACAACACTACAAAGTTTACAAAACAGCAAAAAAGCAAAAAGCCGAGAACCTTTATATTACTATATACTATAGTATAGTTATCAAACAATGTTGTATAGTAATCAAAACAATGTTGTTATAACATCAAATTTTTAACTCAGATAACACAATAAAAACACATGTCTGCATGACAGTGATAATTTTACATGTTACAATTAGTAGTTAGTTGGCTATATATATTGGTTTCCAACTCATTTCAAAATCTATAAACCATATAAATATATTTGTATGAAACTTAATGGTAGGTAACAAAACTTACTACTGGAACGCAATTCCACATAGTAAAAAAGGTTTTTTTTTTTTATTTTAAAAAGTCTTAAAATAATAATAGGTATATCCTTGAGTCTAAACAGATATACCCATGCCTAATGGTTAAAATCTCAGATGCATATATATGTAAACTTAAGCCATACATTTCAATATACTTCAAATATTTTTAATATTACACAGTATTTTTTTTAGCACCTACATACTACGCAGCATTTCACAAAGTTTATAGTCATGTCACTAGCTGTCCCTTAGAAGTACTCACAATCTAATGTCCCTAACAATCATATGTCATTACCACAGCCTAAGGTCAATTTTGAGGGGAAGCAGATTAGTCTAACATATTTTTGAAATATGGGAGGAAACTAGAGTGCCTGGAACTTCATGCAGATAGTGTCCTGGCCGAGATTCGAACCTGGGACCTAGCACTGAAAAGGTCAGAGTGCTAACCACTGAGCCACCCTGCTGCTCATATGCTTAAAGTTTTATAATTACGGTAAAGTTCAGTTTAACAGCATAGATATGCCTTACCCTGGAAGGCTTTAATGTGTTCCAGCTGTTTTCAATTTGCTTTGTAATGGACATAAATATTATGTCAGATATCAGGTCACACATCATTGACCCCAGCAGCCCCAATCCACGTTGCAGTGAGGACATTTGAATCAAGTAGAGATACTTCTAGCTGGAACGTATAGTGTTAGAGTATGGTACACCTGGTTAAACCTTTGATATTTTGTTTTCTTTTTTTGCTCTCTGTGTCCCTTTAGGGAAATTTCCATGCTCCTTCCTGTCTCAAATCAAAACAGGAGGTGAGAAGAGATTTTTTAGAGAGTAAGGAAAAATCACCCCAGTTAACAGAACAAGTGCCCCTATTCGAACATTTCCCTTTCATTCCATTCCTGTTCCAGTGACAACTAAAAAATGTACAATTTTCCTTCTTTCCAAATATGATTTACCATCTTGTGTTTCAAAAGTAGCATTTTTATTACATTTCCATAATGTTCAGCTTCGATTAGGTTTTATTCTGTCCCATGAATTGCAGCTTCTGTTCCCAGGTAGCTGTGATTTTTACTTAAGGTTTCTATTTGTTTCCTTATCTTTTTGCTTTTTGGACTCCATGTGGTTTGTTTAGATTCTGGGGTCTTTCAAACTAAGGTGTATTTATTCTGATATCATCTGACACTTGGCATATAGTACTGGGTTCCATTCACCCAAATATGAGACATTCAAGCACCAATCCTTATTTAGGGGGTTTATGGGAAAACAGGTGAATACTTGTGAATAAAGAATTTTCAATCATTTATGGCAAATAATTAGGAACATTTCTATTATCTCCAGATTATCAGCAGGTTTGTGCAGATCAGTGGCATTAAAATCGAAAATAAATATGTTCTATTTTAGGATTGAAAACCAAAAAGTGTGGGAAAAGTCCAGAGTGTGGGCTAGTACTCATTCAAAGCATTTTATTATTTACTGCACAACAGCAAAAACTAACTACACGAGTCTTCTATTTTCCAATAAAAATGTTTCATGCGATTTACACAAAAACTAAACATGGCTTAATAAGAGACTGGAATGGAAAAGCTAGTACATTCCGCCATCACCCCATCTATGTCACATATAACTCTTCTGTACAAAGCTGTGACACTTCACACAGGTCAGGCAGCTCACCTATACTGTCATAAGTATCGCCTAATCCATGCATTAATTATAACAGGGTCAATTTACAGTTCACTTGCAAGATATATTTTGGGAGTAGCTAAAAGCAAAATTCACCACCAGGATGGATGTGAATTTTCTCAGTGAATTCAGAAAACGAATGATGCTTATATAACCAGGACTTTTGTCTGAAGAAATGTCTATTTTCTGTTTCGAAGAGGAAAAAAGATAAAATGACTGGTTTCTGCTGGAAAAATAGACAGTTTTATCTGATACTAATAACAAACATATCACTACCATGCTATAACATATAGACGCACCTACTTCAGAGTGGGGACAGAAATTACTGAAACCAAATGCAACAAAAGCGTGGCCATAGTAAGAAACGCATCATTTGCACAGAATGTATTTAATTTCTTTTATATTAAAATACACTTTTAAGTAATACATATTTTCCCTTGAAGGATGACTGGTATAACAATAAATTGAGTTGTAAAAATGCTTTCCATTTTTATTAGATATCCATTTTGATGTCTGAAGCTGTGTGGGGGGGGAGGGGGGATATAACATAGGTGTAAATGGACCTTTAGAGTTAGCATTTGCATTTTAGGTACAAGAAACAGTTTTTGACATGACATGTTTAAAATATATGTCCTTAGCTTTTTAATGGGATGCTGTCACCTTCCTCATTCAGGACAAAGAGGCAAAGTCTTTGCAAATCAAGGGCTCCCTCCCCATCCTCTAAAATTCAACTTGCCATGACTGTGTTAGTTCTCCTTCCACTGGCACAACCAGCAGAAAAACCTCCAATATCCGCTAATGTGTGAAACACGGGGAGGAGTGGTGCCATCAGTCCCGCTATACCATGACCATTCTTAGCAACCACTGGAGCCAAGCAGTGTCTCACTTAAACATCCCATTTAAGACTATTTTTGTGTTTTTGCTTTTAATATTACAAGTACATTATTACTGTTAAGTAAACAGAAAACAATGAATTAAATACAGATGATTCACCAAGCAATTGTCTCAAAATCCCAGCACGTATGTCATGAGGACTAGAGTTGTGCATCGTTATATGGAAACAGGGGCTCCACTTATTACGATTCCTAAGCTTGGGTGCTAGTAATAATGCCTCAAGTCTATTCATCAAGTTTAAGCTCAACAAAGTACAGCTTTGTTCACAATTTAGGTTCCGTGCAATATACCATAATGTACGGCTGTCTGTTGCGATGCTGACACCATTCATTACACTGGATGGTGCAGCACACAAAACGGACAAATGTTTGCAGAAGGGACTGTCAAAATGGAGTGCAGCACAACACATAAGTGGGAACATTATGCATTCCACTCTATGCAATGTTCTTGCATATGGCACACTATGAAAAGCGCAGTGAATCACACTGCAGATAATGAAAAAGTGGCCTTAAGGAACATGGTCATTCGGGGAAATGTAACTGGGAGAATGTAATCATATTAAAATAGCAACACAAGAGAGTTGTGTACAGCAGAACTTGAAAACAGCTTTTTCGTTAATTCCAGAACTTTTGTTGCACTCAATCTCCCACTCAAGCCAGATGAACAGCTTCTTCTTCCTGTGCTATACATACTGTACATCCTTCCAGAAGGAACAGCTTGTACAATAAGAGACGGATTCATTTTAAACATTTCAGATAAAGCAAAAGATTTAAGTTTAAAGTAAAGGTAAAGTATAGCCTGCTGAGAAGATGATCAAGAGCATTGCTTGGGTGGGAGGTGATAGAATCCCAAATTTGGGTACTGCAGCCCACGGATAAAGATGGAACTCAAAGGAGCCGAGTACAAAGAACTACTCCGTTGGTACACGGTAGACTGTCGGAAAAAACTAACTAGTGCGTCCATGAATGTGACTCGAAGTAATTGCTTTACCACGTTTGGTGGAAATGTCCTCACATCAAATTTCTGGATAAAAAAGCCAATTATTTACACTCTCCTGAAGAGAAGTCCCCTTTGAGGTTTTAACTGTTTATAAAACAGCCTGGCTGCAGCATACACTAGGCAAAGCTGTTCATTTAAGTATTTACAGAAGAAAAACCAAATAGCCTAGTGGTCCGGAACACCCAACCTAGCAAAAGTCAAGAACGTTACATGGTGTCTCAATATGATCAGAATATGGGAACTGAACTATATGATAATATGGAGGCCTTTTGGAAAAGGTGATCACCCAAAACCTACAAAGAGACCTTGAAACTAAGATCTCGACCCTGTGACATTTAAGGTTAGCCCAGTCCTCTTTGTCCATTTTTCTGACCACATTCTGAGATATTCTACAAGGCAGAGGTAGGCAAACTCCAGCCTTTAGCCGGATACAGCCTAGACAATATTCCAGTCGGGCCTAACGCCCCCCTAATTATTTTTTGTTGGATCTGGCCTAATTGAATTGTCACAAGTTCCCGCGATATCATCATGTTCCCGCACAGTAACCCCAATTACTATGCCTAAAGAGCAGAAGCAATGCTCAGCTACCAGTCTCCAGAAGGTTGACCTCGAATGTCATGTCTTCAACCCCGAATGGACTGACGAATTATTCTTCGTCCAACGTGGCAACAATGCCCTGTGTTTAGTGTGCAACGACAGCAACAACACTTTCAAGCAGTCGAATCTCAAGGGGCATTTTGATGCCAAGCACGCTCACAAGTACACCGAGGACGAGCGGAAGACTGGGGCTGCTGGGACTTGCAGTCCCGCTTGGAAAAAAACCTTTCTTTGGACACCTTGTTTCTTCTGGCCTAGTGTGCCTTCTTGACCTCCTGAAATGGCCTAGTAGTTCAAAAAATTTGCAGACCCCTGCTTTAAGGTATACCTTGTCCTTTTGTTCTTGTGTTATTTATTAGTTGGGCTATAATTTTCAATTTTTTCTTGACCATTTTAAAGCACCTGGAGGTTACCTTTACCAGTAAAATCAATAGCCTTATTTATTCAATATTTTCAGGATTTTTTTTTTCATCCAATGATAAAATGGTGAGATAAAACATAGTATATGCTTGCCACAGTCAAAAGGAGCCCTTGTTTCTTTCAGACACTCTGATACTTGAAACACATTGTTATGTGGGTCTACAAGAATATATTCATGACTCCATATGGTATTCTGATATGCATTTTGAGAAGGACTGGGCATCAGAACTTTTGTTGAAATGTTTGGTTACTACAAAACATGGACTTCTGTTATCACTTCTTACGGTAGTATCCTTGTTAGGGATTTTATTTCTTTTTATTTACTACTCTAAAAAATTGTCTACACGGGAGTATTTGATTGGAATCTTACCCTTGCATGTCCAGTTTTTGGACATTACCAGGTAAATAAGATTGTTTAATTCCTCCTGAAGAAGTGGACGAGATCCAGGAAACGCGTTGAGGATGTTTCATGCATGTATGATTTGCATGGCTTTTTATGTACTGACTTGTTTTTAATGTTATAGTAAAGATTTTTTTTTTTTTTAAGTTATCGATATGATGTACAGTTATCTCAACTTTATGAAAATGTATTTAGATATGCGAGCTGATTGTCTTTAAAGTTCCTTTAGTTCCCCTTTTTTCTCCAAAATACTCAATAAAATAAGCAGGTCACTCAAAATGTATTGGATTTGGGATTGTCAAGAGTGTCCCTACTAAATCATACCAAAAGAAAATGAATGCTAAGGAAATATAAGAAACACACCAAAATAGTTTGTTTAAATGATTAGAGAATATTGTGCGTACTTTAGCTGTCTGGAGCACCATGTTTGCTCAGCTCTGCGTGATGTGATGGGGTGGGACTACTCTCATCCCCCCACTTTTCCCTCCACCACCCTCCTCCCCATTGCACATCACTGCTCCATCCTGGCTGGCTGCTACTCCAGTGTTTTCAATAAAAGGAAAACTGACTGTCCCTGCTCTCTTCCCAGCCATGGAAGGGAAACCATAATAGGAGTCTTTCACTGAATTTAAATGCATCTAAATCAAAAACTTCTCTAATGTGGTAGGATATTATTGAAGACCAACACATGACAATTGTTAATGACAGAAAATATTTTCATAAACAGAATTCACAGTCCTCCTGGGCCACTGAAAGATGGAGAAAACACATCACACAAGTGTATAATAGGACCACAGACATCCAGGATTGTGGATGCAAAGAGCAATTATACAGGGCCACTTCCTTTCACCCAACCAAAAACTAACTTCAGGTTAGAAGTACATCCCTCACTTCTTAGATTGTAAGCTCTTCTGGGCAGGGTCCTCTCCTCCTCCTGTGTCACTTTCTGGATCTGTTTGTCATTTGCAATCCCTATTTAATGTACAGCGCTGTGTAATATGTTGGTGACATATAAATACTGTTTTAATAAAAATGTGTATTATTAATATTAATAATAATAAAAGATCAATAACTGGATAGCTAGGAATAGGGCAGCTTAAAATAGAAGTATAGTTCCACCCAATGTTGAGCGCAGAAATTTTTTTAAGGTGCCCCTGTATTGTGACTCAACTCTTTAGTAACCACCCAAAAACAGTCTGGTGGTTACTGAAAAGTGCCAGGTTGTGCGCCCAGCTAAGAGGGGCTGGGGAAAACACTGGTTCCACCAAACAAAAAAAAAAACAAAAAAAGATTCAGACAGGAGACGTCGCTTCACAATAAATGACTTATCTGTGTGATCGTTACTGTTTTTTCCTAACACACTGAGCTGTGCAGCTCAGAATACAGTGGCAGGTATATACCAAGACTAAATGAACTCCCATGCACATGTGAAGGAATTACATCATCCCAGCCAATCAAGATGGCCAAAGATTGGAACAAAGAAGAAAAGTAATAAGATGGCGCAACCTGTGACAGGTGAATATTTAAAAAATTGGGATCAGGTAGGTAAGGTTATTTTATGGCAGAAGCAAAATCCCGTCTCCCTTCCACAATAAAGGACCTGCTTGGTCACAACTTTAAAAAAAAGTTCTGCTTTAAAGAAAATAGCAACTAATCATATTCATATAAAAAAACTTAAAAATCACACTAATCACATAATACAAGTCACAACAAGTAAAATATGTGCAATACTTGACATTGAGGTCCATTTACTGAATACGTTCTGTCCATGTCATCTGACACATCAAGATTCTCCACTTAGATTTCAGGTTCAATCATTAAAAAAATTCTGTTTCACCTTTTCTGTAAGTATTTCGAGATTCAGTCGCAGACCTGAAGTATTTAGTCCACATATCCCCAATGTGTATAGATGACACTATCTTGTCCTAAAGATGTAACAAGAAGTTGAATGAAATCCTAAATTGTTTCGGGAAACTCCTGTCAGTTGTTCATATTGGATTATTTCCTATCCTGGGGAAAACAATACAAGCAGATCTTTGACAGTAAAGATACACTCATTACAATGTCACAGTTGGGGAATATACAAATCTCAGCAAGGAGCCCTTTGCTTTTTCCAAAAGTAATATTAAAAACATTTCTGTTGGATGTGCATCTTAAATTTCTTATAGGGCAGACAGGGCAGTCATTCATACATGCCTAATCTAACATGAATGGAAAATGGGGCAGGAGAGGTAAAGCTCTGAGCCCAAGTTGTTTTATTAGGTGAATCAATCCTGTCTGATCAACTACATCACTCACCCACAGATACAGCTCCCACAGACATCAGGATATCATCAGATGACTCCCTGTACTTTACACATACGTCTGTGTATGTTTAGCAACCAAAACCACATACACTAATTCAAAAATAGGTTGAAAAGCTGCCATCAGACTTTTCACATAACTGCCATCCCTTGCAGTATGACGTGGTTCTGACCCTTTATCACATCACTTCTTAGATTGTAAGCTCTTCGGGGCAGGGTCCTCTCCTGCTCCTGTGTCACTTTCTGTACCTGTCATTTGCAACCCCTATTTAATGTACAGCGCTGTGTATTATGTTGGTGCTATATAAATCCTGTTTATTAATAATAATTAGCCACACATTGATCAATGGATAGAAAAGCAGGACGATGAAGTGATGCAAACATCCACAACACCTGGAAGAATGTCTGACGTGTAAAGTCTGCTGGTGACTTTGCCTTTTTGGTGACAGACAAGTAAAAAGTCTTTTTTTTTTAAAGACTACTTTTTCTGACGCTCATTTAAAGCATGCATGTTCAGTCTGTGGCACAAGATATTGGAACCATACTTATCCAGGCATCTTACATCTTTATAGGGGCAATGGCAGCCCCCAGTCACTAAAAACTGAACATAACAGACATGCAGTTCTCAGTGCAACCCATTACAACGTGTTGGCTGTTTTAAAGTATATGTTCTACATATTTTTTTGGAAAATGATATTAAACAAGCATGCAATCCTTTGCATATTTAGTATGATGCCACAAAGCTAACCTCCTAATTTTTCATTAAAGTAGAATTATCTCTTACAATATATCAATCAGCACCCACCAACATCCAGTTCTGCCCATTGCTTTTTGGTTGGATAGCACTAGCTCTGTTACTGAAACCCTTCAACTGTGATCTGCAGTGTCTGGGAGGGGAAGTGTTTGAGACACAAATAAAGGAGGTAAAGTTTTTTGTGTATTAGGCTTGTTTATCACATAGTATTTGGGTGTGGGAATGGTTTAGTCTGTTCTACAGAAGACTTGAAGTTGAACATGAACAATAATTAAGCCATAGAACACGGTTGCTTGGAATACATGCACATTAAAAAAAAACTGCAAATATGATAGTATAACAAATGTGGTAAACTAATGCACAATAAAAAATAAGGACATGTAATATTTCTTGTTAAACAAAAGATAATGAAAATACTGAATACATTTAGCTTTTTTAAACAAAATGTATTCTTGCAACATTGGTTAGAGTCTGACAGAACCTGGATCCATGCAGACACATCCCAAACATCCTTTTGACTGCTCAGTCTGACCACAAACAAGAAGATCATGTGACTTATTTGTTAATGGGAACTTTTTTACATTCAAGATGTTACCGTACCTAAAGGATCTAAAAAACATGATGCCTCAAAATCGAAATGAAACAAATGAAAGTGAAAACAGAACACAATGACATAGAAAGCACTTTTATACTTATAAATCATTGTTTTGACAAAAATAATAAAAGCCCATTTCCAGCAGCGATATTCCTTCTGCATGTTTACCCCATTTAACCTGCCAATGACATGTGAGGTACACGCATTGTCTAAACTGTAAAGCCAGAGAGATGACAAACATAAATCCTAATTAAGCTATGCACCTTCCTGGTTGAGAAGTGTGGCTTTCTGTGCCACGTCTTTAGCTCCAACCTACTGACTGGGGAATGAACCTGCAGATCATCAGCCAGGACCAACAAGGTGACCTAGAATCTAAACCTAGACCTAGAAAAGCAAAACCAGAAAACAATACAGAACAGACAGCAAAGTCCTCCTACTGACTAATAGAATAGCCAACAATAAAGAAAAAAAATCTTTGCATGGTAAAACAGATATGAATATATATAAATACATTCCTGGCAGTCGCTTTAATGGCAATGTAGCACTATCATCCCATATTTCAAAATATGATACAGAAAGGCTAAACTGAACAGCAAAGGCACGAGTGCTCCAGAGATATTTAGTACCTCTCACCAATAAATTTGTTAGTGACCAATCACTAGACACATTTACTGCAAGGTTACAGCTAGATTTATACATTTCATAAATCCCACCCTTGGCTGATCTAAAGTAGCAAAATGAAAGCTTTAAAAATGTTCCAGATGATTGCCCTGAATTAAAGGAGCAAGGGCTTGCTTTTATGAAGGAAAACGGTCATTATAGACATTGAGAAATGATAAGGAGTCTGATCTGGATGTAATTGTGTAAATGATGCGCTTGATAAACGTCCCAAATTATATTTTATAAATTTTCTGACCATGCAGTGTGCTTGCCAGGCAGGCAAAATGTTTTGTAAATCTCCTTTGTTGTTTTTGAAATGTACATTGGCCAGCTGAGCGGTCATAATTTTTATACACGAAAAATAAATAAATAAAACACCTAAAAAGCCAACAATGTTTATATTCAGAAGGGTACTGAGGTTTACTCCTCCCCACTTCTTCCCCTTTATTTTCACCTAATGATCCTGCAAATAACACTTCCTGACCCTTCATGGCTACTCTGCTCCTCTGTATCTATGGGAGAAGTCAATGTTGTCACATAGTCTGTATTTCCAAAATGTCTGCCTCTGCTCTCCATCACATTGCAGATTGATGGAACCAGCAGTTTACTCACTAAAGAAAAGGTTCTCTCACTAAAGAAAAGCGCTCTCTTATAATCTCACAAGAGGAGAAGGCTACAAGAGAAGTTTTTCCTGGTATTAACGGGTGTTTTCTGTACTCTCTGAAAATATTTTTAGCCTGAAATAAATGCAACAACCACATTTAAGCACCAGTTATATATATATATATATATATATATATATATATATATATATATAACATTTTTGTTTTGGAGTATAGATATGCTTTATGTAAATGGAGTTTGTATATTCTGTATGACCTGTAATTACAAGTACATTTTGGATAGGTGCACAACACTAAGGCTTCTTTCCCACTACTGCAACAAATGACAAAGCACAGTCACCTGCATGGCTGCCCGCTGTGGTGCTGAATGGGCTAGCACACAAAATGGACAGAAATGCCTGCAGAAGTGCATTGTAAAAATGTACCGTAGCACAAAGAATAGGAAAGAACCATTAGACATTGTCCTCCATACAATATTTGATGTTAATTCGCATTGCACACTATGAAGTGCAGTGGACTGCGCTACACAGCACAGAGTGGGAACAATGCTGAAATGACCCTCCGGGTTGCCAGTCATGTGTCTTACCCAGCCTAAGCAATGCCCCCTTGTAATATACCCATGGCATTATTCTGCTTTTATCTACATCTACAGCCTCCAATCCACCACATACATAACCATACATCCAAGCACCAGGCAATGTCCCAGCTGATCCTTCATAATTCTCATTGGTTTGTCATTTTCTAAGTATGCCACGTGAACCATAAAGTGGAGGTTGCATTATAATTCATTTTTTGTTCGGATAAAAGCTAAATATTAAAATATTGGGTATGGATTAGGCGGGGGGGGGGGGGGACTTGCTATAGCCGGAAAGGGCCCTTGTAGTTGACTCACAACAGTAAATGTAGCTCCTTAGGCTGATTTTACACAAATTGAATGTACACAATGGAAGGGAATAGAAATGCAGATGTTTAGGTTATTTGGGTCACCATTACATTTTCAAGCCAGCTGAATGATTGTGAATGGGAAGAGATCTTCCTGGGAAACCCAAGCTGTCCACCTGTGAATCTCTTCGTCTTGTGATTGAAGAGCACTGTGGCAGTCATATTGTAAGCCACACTCCGTTACAACAAAGATCTGATCACTTAGGGGTAGTTCACCTTTGTCTGTACATTTGCAATACAATATATGGATCGCAATGTATAGCAATTCAAGAAGAATACATTTGTGCTACAGGTTGGCACATTTGTGTGCATCAAAGTATAAAGGGAGGCAGATGTTACAGGCAGTTTGGTACATTTTTGACACAAAGACACCATAAAATGTCCCCATTGCAGTTGCTACCCCCCTTATTCTAAATAATGTATTTGTAAAAAAACAAACCAAGAGCAATTTCACATCCATCAGAAACAAAAATGCAAACAATAACCCAGACTGATTATAATTCAATATAAACTGCAACAATCAGGTTTTGTATTGGGGAACCAACAAAATCTAGCAAATCCATCACTACAGTATACAGGTGTATGTTAAACAAAAACATGCAAAATAACCCCTTTCCTCACCCGAAATAATACTTTTATAAATCTAAACCATTACGTTCCATACTAAAATGTAAAAAAATAAATAATCTTTGCTGGAAAAAAAGCAGTATATTAAAATCAAAGGGTCTGTGCATATATATATATATAATTTTACATCTTGTTAGCACAGACCGTGCACCCTACACAACCACAAATATCAGCATCTTCCAACCAATAATAAAGCCATAGGAAACCTTATACACGCCTTCTAACAAGATGACGGCAGAAGCTAATCATTTGTACAGCTAATTATGTCTTATTTGCAGTAAATGTACACTAGTGCTGGAAAGGGTTCTTATATTCTTTGTTTACTCATTTACTTATTTTTTTTAATCACATCAAAAGCCATCTCACAAATAAGATATGAATAATTAAAAAGAAACCTCATAAACTGCCACTATCAAAGTCTGAATTAAACATTTACGTTAATATCCACTAGGATGATCGCAGTAATGTTTATGGAGTAAGGTGATATATGAAAACACACACCAGTAAATACATGCAATGAGATTGTACACAGGTATAAAATGTGATATATATTAAACACACCAAGATAACAAAACCAAGCAAAGTTTGAGCAGTTATTTAAAATACGCTACATACACACATATTGCAGTGTAGCCCCAGTGTAGCTTCTGGATAATATAGATTGCTGCATTGTGTGAAAGATGTACCTTCGATTGGGCCATTTGCATGAAATTATTAGGATTTAATGTACACGTATGTAAACAATTGGCTGCAATTGTGACATAGAAAGATCCTGGAAACACAAGCCGCTCACAGAACAGGGGGGTCCTGGAGGCCTAATCTTTGTACAAGGAGATCAGTGTTGGAAGTGAACAGAATAGTCTGTTCTAGTACAATGGAGAGACTGTTCAATAGGACAGAGTTGGCCTGCATAAGCACCGGGGTCAAAAGGACCCGTGTTAACAAATGACCAAGGTGTCCGGTGAAAGAATCGGGCGTTATGTCCGCGTGACGCTGAGCGGTGTGGATGATGGCTAAACCGGAATGGAGCGAGCACAAATATGACACCCAATACAACACCTGGGAACAGCAGAAGTATTCTTGCTGCTCAGACTCTGAGAACTACATGAAGATGGGAATGTGTATTTTATATCCAGCAGCACACAAACATTAAGGACAACAATAAAAACAAAAAAATAAATATTTCTATAGCAAACAACACGAGCGGCAAATATAAGCACAGTGACTGAATGTGTATGAACAACCCCCGCAGGATAATGATCCAGTATATACCTGATATATGTGTTCCACTGGATATGAATGGTGTGCAACAGAAAACACCTCAAGCCACAGAAATGGTGCAAAAGTAGACACACAATATGCAGTATATATGTTAAACATGCAGTGCAGTATACCAGATGATATGCAGTAGGTAGAAATGAACACGCATGACGTGCAACAAGTTCGTGTGATACGTTATGTGAAGCTGGGGCTTATGGAATGTGAAAGGAATGTGTCCTACATACATGGTGTATTTGTACTAAACATGATATATAGAAGGTTACACAAGAACACAAAAGTGTGTTGTGACAAGCACACGGCTCATGTAGTATGTACTGTGTGCACTGTATGTCTTACAAGGTCACATGTTTGTTGTCTGCGGCAGATCTACAGCAGGAGACGGGAATATATCAAATGTATGGGATGTATGTGCGACAGGTGTGTTGTGTGTGAGATAGGTGTGGCATGTGCTGAATGTTGTCGGTAAAAGGAAAGGTGTGTGTATGTGTTGGGCACTGTGTGATATTCATCGTTTCTGTGAAGTTTGTTCTTTCCAACAAATATGGTGTTTGCTGTGCATGACAGCAGTGCAGGAAGTATGAAAGGTAACAGATGTACCATGTGATGAGTGTGCGCAACATGCCAAGAATAACAGTGCGTGATCTGCGCGTGAAATGTATGTGGATTGTACATGGCTGTTCTGTCATGTGTTCTATGTGAGGAGCACAGCATGTGTAGATATTTTGGGCCAGCATGAATTCTACTGATTTCATGTAGCGTGAGGAAAGTGACAATTGTATGACAAATCTGCACCATGACCAGTGTGACATGCGGTTTGTATGTGCGGTGTAGAGATTAGTATGGTTACATTTAGTAGAACATGTCTGCTCATGTCTGTCCCGGGTGTGCAGTGTGACAGGTGGTGGATGTTTGTGATTCAATCAGGCAGTATGTGATGTGTGACAGGTAGTATACAGTGTGGGTGTCTGTTAGGCAGTGGGCAGTATGACAGTAAGCATGTGGTGTGCAATGTGCAGTATGAACAGCGTAGCAGGAAGTATGAGGTGCAGCGCAACATATGACAATGTGAAGTGGTCAGCATGGAATGTAAAGGTTGCACAGGGCAGTACACAATGTAGTAAGAAGTGTGTGGTGCAGTAGGCAGTGATAGAGGCAGTGTGTGTGGTGCAGTGGTTAGTGTGACAAGCATGCATGTGTGGTACAGTGAACAGTGTGACAGATTTTGTGGCGCAGTGGGCAGTGAGACATGCAGCGCCCGTGGCGCAGTGGGCAGTGAGACATGAAGTGTGTGAGGCGCAGTGGGCAGTAAGACATGCAGTGTGAGGTGCAGTGGACAGTATGACAGGTAGTAAATGGCGCAGTGGGAAGTATGACAGGTAGTGTGTGGTACAGTGTGACAAGCAGTGTGTGGGGTGCAGTGGCCAGTGAGACATGCAGTGTGCCGTGCAGTTGGTAGTGTGTAGTGTAGTGGGCAGTATGACATGTAGTGTGATGGGCAGTAAGACATGCAGTGTGTAGTGTAGTGGGCAGTATGACATGTAGTGTGATGGGCAGTAAGACATGCAGTGTGTAGTGTAGTGGGCAGTATGACATGTAGTGTGATGGGCAGTAAGACATGCAGTGTGTAGTGTAGTGGGCAGTATGACAGGTAGTGTGTGGCACAGTGGGCAGTATGACAGGTAGGTAGTAAAGCCCTGCACACACAAGCTGTAGCCCGGCTCAGTAGAGGAAGATAGGAGGCTCCTCACTTACTTCTTGCGGGCTCCATCTTTGCGGGGGCGGCCCCGGGGTCTTTTGTCGGCGGCAGGCGGGCTGGCTGGGGCCGGGGGCCCGGGCTGCTCACAGGCGGACTCTAGGCTCTTGTCCTCGGATGACATCCTAGGGAAGGAGGGGGCCGCATGGATCGTCCCCGGGCTCAGGCCGGCGCATCGTTCGTGTGGGTGTTGTGGGTGACAGTGGGGGGCGGGGAGGGACAGAGAGGAGGAGGCGGAGGCCCGGCTCACCCCCCGGGGACAACAACAACAAAGGAGGAGAAGGGAGAAATGCCCCCCGGGGCCTCTCCTCACACCGTACAGCGCAGACTCGCCCCACTCTCTCCGGAGCTGTCCGGTCAGCGCGAATCCCGAGCGAGTCACTGGATGTGCGACAAGCTGCGTGTGACTCACTTCCCCCTCCCTGCGGGCTCCCGTTCTGCAATTGCCCATGCGCGCACCTAGGAGGGGGAGGGAGGGCGCACGGCTAGTGACGTCATTGTCCTATCGCCACGCCCCTCACATTGACAGCAAAGGTGGGAGGCTTCGGTTAGTTGGAAAACAAGGATTCTGGGATTACCATAACGTCACAGGAGCGGGGATAGCCAGCGGAATCTCCTGTGTGGATACGTCACGTACAGCCACTGCCAGGCACACAGACTCCCCGCAATATGGGAGGGACAGGAAAATAGGCACATGGGAGCTATTACACCTCCTCTGTGTACAGCATGGGATAGTATGAGGTGTCCAGACATGAAGGGATCATGCGGGGCAATGTGGGGTTCTGTATGCAGGATTGGGGTTCTGTATGCAGGATTGGGGTTCTGTATCTGCAGGATTGGGGTTCTGTATGTAGGATTGGGGTTCTGTATCTGAGGATTGGGGTTTAGTATGTAGGATTTTGGTTCTGTATGCAGTATTTGGGTTCTGTACCTGCAGGATTGGGGTTCTGTATTAGTGGGTTTAGGATTCTGCATCTGCACATTTTCACTTTATGAATCTGTTAGTTGCACTGGATTGACTTTTATAACCCAGCATTGTATTTGGTGTCATCAATAGATTGTGAACCCCATGGAGGGACAGCATGACTATGGAGATTGTAAATTGCTATGTAACACACACACATTTGCCATTGTATCATATCAATAAGCTTATGCAATGTCACAACATTTATTTTTGCTCATTTGCATTTTTCAAAGATCCTGTTATGATGGTGGAAGAGTTGGACCATTGTGTAAAGTTTTCCCCAGCACATCGCAAAGATTCTCTGTGAGGTTCAGGTCTGAACTCCATGGTGGCCAATCCATGTGTGGAAATGATGTCTCATGCTCCCTGAACCTCACCCTCAGGCTGGGGGGCTTTTTTAGGAACAGGCAAGGTTATAATAATATTTTGTGCAGGATGCCTAGTAGAAAAATTTGCTATATAAATGTCCTGAGTCCGGTGTTCCTGTTATCTGAAACCCACTCACATATTTGCTGATATATGTGTTACATGCACTGGTGATATGTGCTGCACGGCAGGTTGTTTTATATGGGTTGTGGTGCTGTGGATATTTCTTTGTATAGTACAAAAAAATGCTGTTTTTTGGTGCAGTGTCACAATAAGGAATGTTACCTGCACAAAAACAAAGCTAACAGGAAAGATTTTGGCAGTAGAATTTGCTCACAGACTTCTATACAACATACACTGACTCGCACATCCACAGATCTGTGTACAATTCCAGCATGCGTGCCTTGATGCCGGAGTGGAATAACGCCCATGATCATGTGCAGGAGTTACATCTTTATTATTGTAATTATTATTATTATTATTATTAATAATAATAATAATAAACAGTGATTTATAACACCTTTACACAGCGCTGTACATGAAATAAAAGTTGCAAATGACAGGCAGTGATACAGGAGGATGAGAGGACCCTGGCCCAAAGAGCTTACAATCTAAGAGTTGGGGGAAGCAGCACACAATAGGACTGGGATGTCTAATTAACTTGGCTATAAATGTCAAATATCCAAAACCAGGCAAAGATGACAGTAAGGCTTTAAGAGCAATATGATAGGGAGCACTGATCATATTTAATAATGCCTGACTGATAGATGAGCATTCCAAAAGGTAGCAGACAATATTTATAAATACCAGCCAGAGACTGTCCACAAAACAAAAACATGACATTTAGGGCTCTACTTTTGAATCAGGGAATATGATATTCCCTCAAATATACCCTGGTGGGATTCTTCCAGGTCTATCTGTTTCAAAGGCAGAGGAATGTCAGATTCCCCGTTTTATAGAGCTTTAGACATGTTGTGAGTTTATTCATATGGATGTGGCACTAGAAGGCTGAAAGCTCAGTATGTAATATAGGGTATATGCTGTGCTATACAGGTCAGGTACAATGAATGGAAAGTAAGTGGCATATGTGCCAGGTACATGACATACAATGTGACATACATGCTGTGCTGTATATAGTTAGGTCCATAAATATTTTGACAGAGACAATTTTTTTTCTAATTTTGGTTCTGTTCATTACCACAATGAATTTTAAATGAAGCAACTCAGATGCAGTTGAAATGCAGACTTTCAGCTTTAATTCAGTGGGTTGAACAAAAAGATTGCATAAAAATGTGAGAAACTAAAGCCTTTTTTACACAATCACTTCATTTCAGGGGCTAAAAAGTAGTTGGACAAATTAAAAGGATGAAAATAAAATGTTCATTTCTAATACTTGGTTTAAACCCCTTTGCTGGAAATGCCAGCCTGTAGTCTTGGACCCATGGACATCACCAGATGCTGGGTTTCCTCCTTTTTAATGCTCTGCCAGGCCTTTACTGCAGGGGCTTTCAGTTGCTGTCTGTTGTGGTCCTTTCTGTCCAAAGTTTAGTCTTCAACAAGTGAAATGCATGCTCAACTGGGTTCAGATCAGGTGACTGACTCGGCCATTCAAGAATATGCCATTTCTTTGTATTAATAAACTCCTGGGTTGCTTTGGCTGTATGTTTTGGGTCATTGTCCATCTGTATTATGAAACGCCTCCCAATCAATGTGCCTGCATTTAGCTGGATTTGAGCAGACAGTATGTCTTATGGTATATTGATGCTGTGATGTACAGGCCCAGGTCACGTGACTGCTCCCATGCACCTGTTGCTCTGTGCAGGTAACAATGCCGAGCACGGAGCGCAGGGACACTTTGGGCTGTTCTGTCATTGTGTATATCGTCTATAGCGGGGCCTATAGAGCACGGTAAAGCCTTGTATAGCCTGGGCACAGCGCTCATGCCAGGCGGAGGACCTCGGCGTGTATGGGAGGAGGCATGGAGGGGGATGCGGGCTGCACGTCCCGGGTGTAGAGGGGGAGGGGGCTTTAACCAGCTGTTGTCTCTCTCCCAGCCCTGACCTGTGCTGCTAATGAGCGGAGGAGGGGAGCGGGGCCTTTAATTGTTGCCTAGCCTCCCCCTGTCATGCCCGATAAGTGGGCGGAGCCTCGGGCGGCTCAGTGAGCGCTGCTTACATAACACAGGGCTGACCCCGCCCCCTGCCTGCTCCACACAGGAAGGAGGGGGAGGAGGACACCGAGCAGCCAAACTTTACATAACGTGTGTCCCCGCAATACTGGGGGGGCCACTAAATGTCACACTGCCCCCCCAACTGCTCTATGGGGGCTGGCCCTGGGTTTTTTAGGCATTTTCCCCAGAATTTGAGAACTTGCAATCTTTTTGACCATTTTCATTGTTTTGGTGCGGTGAGCGAATAAAAAAGTAATTGGTCAATGCTTTTCAGTTGAAATGCACTTTTTGTGTTGCACTCTATGTTTCCATTACATTTGATAGTAAAAACAATGGTACTTCCAATCCAATATAGAAGACGTGGATGGTACATTGATTATTTGTAGTCAATCACAAGGATTGGTTCAAACCAATAGTTATATCATCAATACAACCGGCAGAAAATTGCACAACGTATAAAAAAAAGCATCAGCGGTGATTTAAAGAGGAACTGAACTCAAAAATGGCCAAAACAAAAAAAAATTCATTCTCGATCGCCTAGGCGGTGCTGCATCCTTTTTTTAAAAAAAAAACAAACACAGAATTTTTACTTGTCTTCCCTTTTACGGAAAGTGAAAATTCTGAGTTTAGGTATGCTTTAATAGTTAAATCGGTAAAATAATTCAATCCAAGGGGTCTATTTTTAAATCTGACATTCCCTGTTGGAGAATCTTCCAGGTCCATGTTTCAATGGCAGTAATTGATTCTCCACCAGGGAAAGTTTCAGGGAATGTCAGATTCACAGCTTTATAAATAGCGTTGTACATTAGGCTGATTGAGATTGTCAGACCAAAAGTTTGGATTGGTGTAGAGAAGCAATGACGTGCTGGAAAGCCTGCCTTGGTGCACTATATTTGTAGCCATTGCTGGTAACTTTTTTATGTATGGGGTAATTTTTTTTATATAATCCCCAAATTTGTACTACAGACAACAGACGTGAAGAGGAAGTGATGCTTTGCTACTGATGAAAAAACGGATCAATTTAATTGCATACTTTTGAGTGCTCAATCTCACTGAAGAACAGGGGTGTCAAACG
Source organism: Pyxicephalus adspersus (assembly GCF_032062135.1). Classification (NCBI taxonomy): domain Eukaryota; kingdom Metazoa; phylum Chordata; class Amphibia; order Anura; family Pyxicephalidae; genus Pyxicephalus; species Pyxicephalus adspersus. The sequence goes on from NC_092862.1 coordinate 120,034,650, forward strand.
TAAATACACAGAGAGACAAAATTAAAAACTTAGACAAAGTCACGAGCCAAATTTGAAGTTTATTGAAAAAATTGAGAATAATTTTCCTTTTCATTAGATAAAAAACCTTTTCATATGGAAACAAAGATGTTTTGCTTCACATTCAATCTGGAACAAGCTTATAACAGAGAATTCCCTGCGTCAATAAAACAGTCCAATGCAGGTCCACGCATAGGCAGAGAGGCCGCTGGTCTATAGACCCGTGTGATGCTGGGAATTGTAGTAGTGATGCTATTTACATGCAGCAGCGGGCCAGCTGCAATTCATATTTAGAATTCCTTTGGGGCCAAAAAATTCCTTTTGGGGCCTGAGTTTGACAACCCTGCTGTAGAACGTGGAATCCATCTTTTACCGCATTTGCTGTAAGTCATGGTCACACGCTTAATATGAGCATTATTGTTCATTCCAAAGCTATGAACACACCCTAGATAATTGTCACCGATGTTTCTCAACCAGGGATCCTCCCCATGTTACTAGAGGTTCCCTAAAGAATGAGAAATGTGTGACTCCCAGGCAACAACAATCTTTTTGGCTATCTGTAAGGGTGACATTCTTCCCACTGACCAGCAATATAGAAAGCATTCTTTCCCAGGACTATCACACTAATAATGTATTGTCAGCAGTGGATATTGGTATTACTGTCAGTGGATCCCCCATGGAAAAATGTTCGGGAAAAGCCGTGATCGTCGTGGGCAAAAACCTAGCACATGTACAGCACTCCCCAATGATTTTTAGAGCAGTGGTCACCAACCTTTTTGAACCCACGGACCACTACATTTACCAGCTCCAGACCGTGCATGGGGAGTCGCCTGTCACCCAAAGGGAAAGAAACTTCCCCCATAGTGACGCCATGATGCCAGAACCTGACCACTCTCCCATTGCAGGGGTGAGCCAGGCACACAACCCGCCCACCGCCCCGAGCCTAAAATCTGTACGGGAGACATGGTCCGCGGCTCTGGCCAGTGCACCCTTCCAGCTGGGTCCTTCTCCTGACCAAGTTTGGGGGCGCATCAGCCAGAGCCACGGACCACCAGTTGGCGACTGCTGGTTTAGAGACCTACACAATGGGTCACTAAATGACTGACTGTGGATGACTGCTTTTATTTCCTATGGTGGATATGCTGTCCTCCCATCTTCATAGAAGTAAACTTTGTTTTGTTGTTGGAAACAATCACAGAACATAAAGGTTTTTCCAGAATCAGAAATTTGACATCTGAAAACAGCTTAAGTAAGTAGTATGCTACCTGCACACCTGTACTGTACAACAACATGGAGATGCAACCACAAAATGTTGTGCAAGTACTTCTTTCTTGCACCAAATGCATGCAATTCAGCATGGTGTAGACATTAGGTGTGTGACAACCAGTATATGGTCAATTCCAATGGTTCAAAAATCAAGGAAGGTACTCTACAGATTGGCCCAGTAGTTCTGCTTAGTTTAGTGCCACTTAAAATATTACAGCATCTCAGTTCAGCTGATATCTTCCTTTCTGCAGCCTCTTTCTGCTTATGTGCATGCATTTTAGCAATGGTTACATTGCATTTTCCAGGGCAGGTTCCTAGATGGTGGTGCAAGCAAGAACATGAAGTCTATCAAAAGCTTGTGGTAAATGGTAGCAAAGCAAGAGTATAAATAGAAGACAAAGAGTCCAGAATTTAGCACCAAATTATTATCATTACACATTATTGTGAACAGTTAATCTCATCTTTGATTAAACTTCATACATGCTAAATAATGAAGGCTTATTCCTACTAGTAGCTTGTGTTGTTGCCTGCATTTTCATGCAAAACCCTTGGTGCGCTGGGCTAATCTTCAATCCTAATGGCATCCCAAACCCACTGTATCAATGCTGTGCCATGCATTGCTGTGCTTTTAAAGCATGCACTACATTTCTATGCAATGTGGTGCATTGGGCAACCCAACCAAATGGATGAGCTGCCAAACACAACTAGTTTGCATTTTTAAAAATCACTTGTATTATTCATATTTTTCACTCATTGCTCAAATTATTCAATTAACAAATTATTACTGAAATGAGGTGTCCCTAGATGATTTTTGGCAGCCTGCTGATGCCTTATGTCCATTTGTATATCCTATAGCTGCAGCATTGTTCTGTTGTCCAGTAGCACTGCATGAGGACAAATGATTTTGTTGCTGGTTACAGAAGTTTCAGCATATGACTGAAAACAAGTAAAAATAAAACTGTATCACTGATGAGCAGCGGCATTGGATAACATGATGATAAGCTGCTGAAGCTGGTGAGTCAGTAGCTATCTTCAAAATCAAAACCCTGCTGGATCCCATGGAGGCCAGTCACATGATCCCTGTAAAACGGAAAAAAAAGGAATTTAGACTGTTCTCTTTCTTTGTTACAGATGAGCAGTCACTTTACAGTAAGGTTCAGCATTTCTTTAAGCAGATCAGTAGTTTTTGCACTTGTTGGTGCATGACTAATCTCTTATGGAACTGATAGGAGATGTAAGTATGACACATTAGGGGTAATTACACCTATTCATTTGGTTAGAGGTTAGGATCAGCCTTGATTAGCTCCAATGATCACAGCATAATGCAGATAACTTTTTGTACAGTTAATGGATATATATGTTGTAAAGGATGAACATGTAATCGCTGCACCAGGCCGAATATAATTACTGACACGTGAGTTGACATCTTCAGTAACCATTGCCTGAGCTGTTACCTACAGCCATTTCCATAATAGCAGTGGCGATAATAGCTTCTGTTATAATAATAGCCAATAGCACAATATCTTATTATAGACATATATTCTTTTTTTATGAAATGGCCACAACTCTTGCATAGCAGAACCATAACCTATAAATTAGGATGCAATCTCACATAAAGTCTATGTAAACCCTAAGCATAAAATTACCTTATTTGTACTCCTTTTATCCCATCCAAAAGAAAACATTGATACCAGGGAGGGCCTTTATTGCAGAAGGAACAGACAAGTCCCTTTTGCAGTAAAATAAACTTACCTTCTGGACCTGCTTACTTACCTGCTGGATTTCAATTTTTTTACGTACACTCCTCTGACCTTGCTCTGTCACGGGTGCCGCCATCTGCATCTGGTCATCTTCCAGGTATCAGAACTTTAACCATCTTCATTGGCCAGGTTGGAATAATGAAACTCCCACACATAGAAGTTCATTCAGTCCTGGCAGCCCTGGGGGATACCAGGATACCCAGCATATCCTAGCATTTTACATGGACGCAGCTCTGTGCTCTACGAAAAAGAAAGAAGATTGATTACAGACAGGTAGGTATGTTTTATTGCAAAAGAGACACAGCCTGTCCCTTTTGCAATAAAAATCCTCCTTCTTACAATTTTTGTATGTGGAACAATAGTTTCAATTTAACACAACGGGCTAGGGCTAGGTGTGAATGTGCCAAAAGGTTTCTGACTTAGATTAGGTTGAGTACAGTATATGTAATACAAAACATGACTCAAACATGGATAATTTGTCACTACTAGGGATGAGCGAGAATGGTTCCGCAAAATTTCGTCAAACGGATTTCGCAAAACAATCGTAAGAGGAAATAAAATAGGAGGATTCCCAAAGCTGCATTCAGGGTTAATTAACCTCTAGTGCCCGGGGATCGCAAAGGATTACCAGGGTTGCATGATGCAGCCCTGGAAATCCTCCTGTTTGGCGAGAGCTCGACCTCTCGGCGAATCAGAAGGCCGTTCTCGCTTACATTTTAGGTAAGCAAGAATGGCCCGATTCGCCGCGAGATTGAACCCAATACTGCTGGTTTAGAGACCTACACAATGGGTCACTAAATGACTGACTGTGGATGACTGCTTTTATTTCCTATGGTGGATATGCTGTCCTCCCATCTTCATAGAAGTAAACTTTGTTTTGTTGTTGGAAACAATCACAGAACATAAAGGTTTTTCCAGAATCAGAAATTTGACATCTGAAAACAGCTTAAGTAAGTAGTATGCTACCTGCACACCTGTACTGTACAACAACATGGAGATGCAACCACAAAATGTTGTGCAAGTACTTCTTTCTTGCACCAAATGCATGCAATTCAGCATGGTGTAGACATTAGGTGTGTGACAACCAGTATATGGTCAATTCCAATGGTTCAAAAATCAAGGAAGGTACTCTACAGATTGGCCCAGTAGTTCTGCTTAGTTTAGTGCCACTTAAAATATTACAGCATCTCAGTTCAGCTGATATCTTCCTTTCTGCAGCCTCTTTCTGCTTATGTGCATGCATTTTAGCAATGGTTACATTGCATTTTCCAGGGCAGGTTCCTAGATGGTGGTGCAAGCAAGAACATGAAGTCTATCAAAAGCTTGTGGTAAATGGTAGCAAAGCAAGAGTATAAATAGAAGACAAAGAGTCCAGAATTTAGCACCAAATTATTATCATTACACATTATTGTGAACAGTTAATCTCATCTTTGATTAAACTTCATACATGCTAAATAATGAAGGCTTATTCCTACTAGTATCTTGTGTTGTTGCCTGCATTTTCATGCAAAACCCTTGGTGCGCTGGGCTAATCTTCAATCCTAATGGCATCCCAAACCCACTGTATCAATGCTGTGCCATGCATTGCTGTGCTTTTAAAGCATGCACTACATTTCTATGCAATGTGGTGCATTGGGCAACCCAACCAAATGGATGAGCTGCCAAACACAACTAGTTTGCATTTTTAAAAATCACTTGTATTATTCATATTTTTCACTCATTGCTCAAATTATTCAATTAACAAATTATTACTGAAATGAGGTGTCCCTAGATGATTTTTGGCAGCCTGCTGATGCCTTATGTCCATTTGTATATCCTATAGCTGCAGCATTGTTCTGTTGTCCAGTAGCACTGCATGAGGACAAATGATTTTGTTGCTGGTTACAGAAGTTTCAGCATATGACTGAAAACAAGTAAAAATAAAACTGTATCACTGATGAGCAGCGGCATTGGATAACATGATGATAAGCTGCTGAAGCTGGTGAGTCAGTAGCTATCTTCAAAATCAAAACCCTGCTGGATCCCATGGAGGCCAGTCACATGATCCCTGTAAAACGGAAAAAAAAGGAATTTAGACTGTTCTCTTTCTTTGTTACAGATGAGCAGTCACTTTACAGTAAGGTTCAGCATTTCTTTAAGCAGATCAGTAGTTTTTGCACTTGTTGGTGCATGACTAATCTCTTATGGAACTGATAGGAGATGTAAGTATGACACATTAGGGGTAATTACACCTATTCATTTGGTTAGAGGTTAGGATCAGCCTTGATTAGCTCCAATGATCACAGCATAATGCAGATAACTTTTTGTACAGTTAATGGATATATATGTTGTAAAGGATGAACATGTAATCGCTGCACCAGGCCGAATATAATTACTGACACGTGAGTTGACATCTTCAGTAACCATTGCCTGAGCTGTTACCTACAGCCATTTCCATAATAGCAGTGGGGATAATAGCTTCTGTTATAATAATAGCCAATAGCACAATATCTTATTATATCACGAGACACTACTGTTTCCGAATGACCTGAATATTACAGTGAGTTTGGCTAAGGTTAATTAAATAGTAAAGCCCCTCAGTAAGACTGCCAAATTTATGAAGTGCAGCCTGAATGTTGTGAGTTTTAGGCAGATGTAAATGTGGGTTATCATTCATCCCTGGTCACCCATCTGAAACGAGCATGCAGATAACTGTGTGTCAATTAGCTGGACACCTGAGTTCCATACACATTCTGGGTCTGTAAATCAGAAGAAATTAGGCAGAGGAACAGAACACCAACCATGAAAGCTGTGTATTTTAGAACCAGGTCATCAACGGCAACCTACAAATTCTCTGTTAGGGCTGGTTTTGGACAAAAAGGCATTCATTCTTAACACATCTTACCAGCACACTGCAACGTAGGGATCATTAAAAAAAATATGGGGCCCTGGGCTAATATGAAGCAGTGACCCCAAATGTACAGCATTCCAGCTTCTTCTACCCTCAGCACTTCTGTCAGTTAGAACATTGGCACTTGCACAGTTTGCCTCCCCACTCTAAGTGATACATTCTCTTTAATTTACCCCTAAAAGAATCAACTTTAATTTGATCTTGGTTTGATTTGATCTTGTATGATATAAATCCTTGACAAAGAAACAAAAATCAATTAATCATACTGTTGCACAATACAACAGCTGCATGGTTGATTCTATAATAAGCATTTAAAATGGAAATCAATCTCTATATTATTACTATCTCTTAAATTATAATCTCTTATATTATAACTATCAGCAAATCATTGCATGTTGAAAAATTTAGGTGAATCAATCAAGAGGTATCAAAGCCTAGTCAGATATTTGTACAATCAAGGTTTCTTTAAATTTCCAAAATCAGTCATTTTAGTTGATTCTCAAATATATAAATTTATGACTGCTTGTATGAAAGGATCAAATGGACTTCTCAAGCATTCTGGAAAAAAGCACCTGTATATGGTCAGCCTAAGGCAAGCCCAGGATTTCCTTGCATTATGAAACAGAATAGAGAAATTAGTAGATCATTACCTTTTATGTTCCTTTTAACCAACTATCCCAAAGTGTATATGATTTTGATCATGTATCATCAAGAATGACTAAATCCAAATCATTATGTCTGGGTAACAAAAATTAAAAAGGATAACAAGTTGTCCAACTTTATCCAACTCTAAACAGTATGTAATTGAATGCGTTGTGTGTAGCAGGGATTTATTCACCTCTGGGAAATCAAAAGCCATACAAAAGCCATTGTTAGGGACTCTTCAGTGCTTATGATCTGTTTCCCTACATGCACAACTTTTTTTCAACACACATATAATATAGTGACAGCTATACTACGGTATACAAAAATTAAATGTTAATGGCTTAGTCTCAGTAACGGTTCTGCATATAGATATGTAATCATTGGGTCACTGATGGGCCATATATTGTATAGCAGAAAGTTAAACTTGAACATCATCTGCATGGCAGTTAGATATAGATTTCTATTTCCACTGTAGCAAAGCTTACTTTATAACATCACATGATGGGTGTACTTTTATGTAGCTGAAAAAACCTTTGCACACTGCCTGGCAGCACTTCAGTGAATTGTTGGCTGTCAGAGTTTCTGCTTGCTATGACTCAAGGAAGAATTCTCTACACATGAGATAGCAACAATAAATATTTGCATGTCATATTACGGATTCTTCAAAGTTTTTTCCACTAAAGAAGCAAAAGAAAATTCCCAACTGTTTGATGTGTTTTTATAATAAACTCAAATGTTACCAGAATATGATACATCCAAATAACAGGATGAAAACCATACACAGCAGGTGCATGGTAGGTGCAGGGAATAAGGAGAGGAAATGACAGCTTGCTGAGGGGGCTTACAGACCTTTAGGCTATGTTCAGATTGGTAGTGAGGTTTTGGTGTGGTTGCTCCTCACACCCCTGAGCTGCTTCCTCTAGGGAGATGCTACATGTAGTATCATGTAGCTTCTCGCCCATAACCGCCAATTTGGAATTACCAAGGGTAGCAGTACGCAGTTACATACCATCGGCTGTTTGTAGGCATCTCTATAAACATTCCAATGCCCCCTGGCTAAGCCTACGTAGGATAAAGCCGTTTGGTTGGGATGCTTTTTCTTCCTGTTTTCCATAAGACCAACAAGCTTCCTCCCTCCATAAACGTCCAACTTCATCCGATGCCAAATTTTAGATTTGTAAAAAGATAAGGTGGGGGCTGGGTGCTGCAGGAATAGCTAGTCCCCCTGTAAAATTTGTAGGTAGAATAATGTTCCATACCACCCTGGCCCATGTAAATATCATTCTATCTTATTGCTATCCAGTTCATGCACAGGATATTTAAAAATGAGTGAATAATACAATAAAAGATATATTTAATCTCTAGGTCCAAAACAACACGCATGATATTCTGTGTGATATTTACATTTCCTGTCTATCAAACACTCACGTAAGTGAGCATAATGTCATTTAGAGTTTTGACTATTGCTGTACTCTGGAAAGAGTAAGACCTGAGAGACTGATATCTTTCTTCCTCCAGAGCCATAGACTCTATGGGATCTCACAATTCAAAAAGTTTCAGGGCATTTACCATCTGCCTCTATACATTGCCGCACAAGCTGACATACTATATCATGTGCACCGGCAGAGCAAGACCTTCTCCTATACACCTGTTGGTATCTGCTTGACATAATAAAGTTTCATTATTCTTTGTGTAACTGAAAACCACAATGTTAACAATATAGAACTTTTTGTTATGGGATCATGGCTGAACATATGTCTGCAAGAAAACATAGCAGGGAATTCATTCAATACAACACCTTATTTCCATGAGATTTAGCTGTGTTTGTAAAAAATATTTTCCTTCATCCACATTGATGTTTTTCACTTTCACCTTTTTTTAATAATATAGTAAACTTGTGTAAAGAGAGAAAACCCTGACCATTGCTGACCTCCATTCTGAAAATTGTAGTTGCCTGGCTGTCATACTGACTCTTTGAATTGAATTCTTTAGGGCAGGGGTGTCCAACTCTTTTTTTGGCCCCCAAAGGAATCCTAAAGATGAACTGCAGCTGGTCTGCCGCTGCATTGAAATAGCGCCGCTACTAAAATTCCTGGCATCACTCGCGTCTACAGACCAGCAGGCTCTCTGCCTATGCGTGGCCCCACATTGGACTGTTTTATAGACGCAAATAATGCCCGGAATTTTAGTAGCGGCACAATTTCAATGAAGAGGGAGTTTCAGCGGCAGGCCACAGATTTAGCTCCGCATTGGCCGCGTCTGGCATTTCCAGCACTCGCCCTCAGCTGTACTTTTCCTTGCTACTCCAAGGCATGGACTTGAATGATTTTTATTTTCATAGAAGAATATTGTTGTTATTATTATTGTTAGCCTGTGCAAAAAGGTTACCATTGAAGTTTAATTCAAAAGGCTACAAATAGAGAAAGAGGCATAGGATTTTTTCTTAAATAAAATTTAAGATATTTTTTATGCCTCTTTCTCTATTATAAGCTTGTTCCAGATTGAATGTGAAGCAAATTCTCTTTGTTTCCATATGAATAGGGCTTATCTCTTATGAGAAGGAAAAATGTCTCAATTTTTTCAATAAATTTCAAGGTTGGCCTGCGACTTTGTCTAAGTTTTAAATTTTGGCCCTCTGTGTATTTGAGTTTGACACCCCTGCTTTAGGGTAATTCCAGACCTGTGCTAAGCTGCAGCACACTTTACTGTACACTCATCGGAATGGTAAAGGTTTGGAATAATTTTGTGCACATGTTTCCAGCTGTGAATTTTATATGATGTTTGTGGCTCCTGGTTACAACTTTTGACTTCTGGCCACAAAGCTGTTTTTCCTTCTTCTGAAAGAAGAACCACGCCTCAACTGCAAGAGCAACACATTTAAACGCATTGACCTGCAGTGCTGTTTGGCCATTCTGGCAGTTTTGTCCCTGTCTGCAACAAAGACTTGATCACAACTTTTTAAAGTCAGAGCAGGTACCCAAATGGTGGTGCAAGCCAGCATATTAATAAATGTTAAAATGGGAACCTGA
>NC_092862.1:120047815-120094347 GCF_032062135.1 Pyxicephalus adspersus
CTAAATCTGCTGTATTTTTCATACAATATGGTGTCCCAAACCCCATATTCTGGATAAAGGCTCATATACCAGAAATGGTGATTGAACCAATAAAGTTTAAGCATCCATATCAGACAATGTTGTTTTTAATACAGGGTGTTAAGACTGGCAGGCAGTCACTAAAATTTTATGTATTTAGTGTCCTTGATTGAAGCCAATTTAAAAACTTAGCATTTTACATTGGCGTATGGAATAGCTAAGTTAGACTTTTTGGCCTCTCCACTTTGTAAGTGTATTATTTAGTAAAATAGGTCCCCCTGTTCCCAAACCTTGTCACTGGTTAGTTCAATATATATTCTTTATTGTCAGAAATATGATTGTGGAACTCTGGAAAACCTCAACCTTACCTCTGGAGTTCCTGAAAGCTATATTGAACAGGATCATTGTTAATGACAGATTGTCTTACATCCTAAAGAATATTCTTACTGGTTTCCACAAAACAAGGGACCCTTGGATTCAATATGTAGCTTAGTTACAGGTGGCATAGTGGCTCAGAGGATAGCACTCTATCCTATGCAGTGCTAGGTCCCAGGATCAAATCTGGGACAGGACACTATCTGGATGGAGTTTGCATGTTCTCCCAGTGTTTGTGTGGGTTTCCTTTGGGTACTCTGGTTAGGTAAATTGGCTTCCTCCTAAATTGCCCTTGGACTGTATTAAAGACATATAACTATAGCTTGGTATACACACGTGCAATAATTATCGTTTGAAAACTAACAATTGATCAATTATTCCAGATGATTTTAAAAGATCGTATTATGCACAATTCTGTACATGCTCTAATGATACGATCGTTCAAATATAATCCACCAATAATGTAGATACTAGATACGATTGTTCAAATGAGTCAGGAAGTGACATGTAGAGGAACAAGTGTATCACAGAACAATCCACAATCACTGAATGACCGTACAGACAACAGATTACCGACAGTCGTCGCCCAATCAGACCTGCCGGGGCGGTCGTTCGTTTCCAGTGAGATTCATCGTTCGCCAACGTCGTTGTGCACTTTTTTTGTTAACAATTATCGAACGATCTGACGTGGATCGTTCATTTCCAATGATAATTATTGCACGTGTGTACACAGCCTATGGAAGGGACATTAGATTGTGAGCACCTTTGAGGAACAGCTAGTGACATAACTATGGATTTTGTAAAGCACTGCGTGATATGTTGGCGCTATATAAATAACTGGTAATAACAATTATGGACATTTGGAACCTGGAGAACATCCTACCCCCCTTCAAATGTTCTCTATTCCTTTTCCCTTTCCCCCTTCACCTCGATAATAACTTCTTATGTCATTTCCCAGGATATGGGAATACATTCGATACAATTTGGATACAATTTCAGACATCTTGATTGAAACTAAGCAGAGAAACATTGACCAAAACATTTTTCAACTTTTTAACTGTCATAGAAACCATATGAGTAGGGTTGTCAGACTAGTACGGTGAAAATTAGGAGAGGACGGGCGTAGTAATCCCTGAAACTGGTACGGTAGCTATGAATGGTAGCCTAACAGCTATGCTTTCATTTTAGGTTTTATAGCCATTAACCTAATGGTAATCAAACAGCATACAAAATACTATGTTTCATTCACCCCCTGCACGACACAGTACTCAAAAGGAAACACATTTAGAAATTCATAAAGTGTGTAAAAACATTTAAATGTCTCCACTAACGTTTCAGAAACCACACCACCTGAAACACATGATTCAGAATAGTTGCTGACATTTGTCACATTTCCTTGTTTCATTTACACCCACACTTTTTTGAAATGTCAAGAAATATGAAGACCAACCTTAGCTTAAAAAACCCCTTATTTTAAAGTAATAGAGAGCATTGGGTTTTTTCTTTGAGACACTTCTGTTTACTGGAGGTTTGAACCACCAGCCACAATATTTGCTATGTTTTCTTTCACCATCAGCTTATTTAGGTATATTTTGATTAGACTTTTTACCTATCAAAGGGGCAGGGGGGGGCTTCTCATACAAAATTAAAAAAGTAAAATCAAGGTTGTTTTAGAAAAAATAAATACTAAAATACTAAACTGTATTGTAAACACAAATTTAGTATCTTACAAAAGTAAACACTTAGAGGTGTGTAATACAGTCCAATATTGTAAAATGACCATTTAATTAATCAGTATTTCATATAGCTGTGTTGTTGAATTTTTGATGTGTTTCACATCCCAATACTATATGTAGTGTAAAACTATACTCACAAGGTGGCAAATCTGGTGAATATGGAGGATGTTCCAGGGTAGTAATGTGTTTGTCAGTCAAAAGCTGTGTTGCAGAAAGTACTGTGTGAGAAGGACCATTGTCCTGATGAAGAATGAAACTATTTTCCTACAATTTTGGCCATTTTTCCGACTCTTTATCTCAGCTTTGTCAAAACCTCCTTATAATAATGTTGGTTCACTGTTGTGCCTTCTGGAACCCATTCTGGCACAATTTTGCCCTTCTTGTCCAAAAACACAGGCATGGCTTTGTATTTGGACTTGCTTTGATGTACTTTTTTGATTCTTGGTGATAAAGGCGTTTCAGGAATAATTGACAACAGTAATGGTAATTTAACATGATAGGTCTAGCATAAGGGGTTCACGTGGGCTAGGTCCTGGGCCTACAAGGCCAAAAAGGCTAACAACGCCTATCAACCGTGAGCTTTTTGACAGTCTCTATAGAGGGAAGAAACCCACGTTTTTTTTTTAAACTTTTTTATCTTCCATTTAATCTTCCTAATAGCTCAATTTTATTAAAGATTTGTTTCATGTTATATTTAAAAAGGGATTCATATTGGTACCCATTGTTTATAAAGATAACATATTGTCCTAGAATTCGGAGACATGCTGATTATTCAGGTAACATAAGTCCATCACCTGACACAGAAGAAAACATGATTTACAATGTTAGAGGGCATTTGAACCAACAATAGATAATGTTGTTGTTCTGCTTATGGGAAATAGATACTAGTGATAATTTATTTATGTAATGTTATTTATGTTGGATGAACAATCTGTAAGTCTGATTAGATAATAGGAAAGGGCATCCCAAATCAAGATGCATGATGAACAGCTTCCAGATTGCTGGGCGTTGTATGACATCGAAACAGCAAGTTTGTTTCATAAGAGGTAAAGATTTTATTTCCTGTTAAACCAGGGAGGTTAGGATATTGCAGGGGGCATCATATCCAATAGTGTCATTTGTAATATTAAATAAATATTAAAAAGTCCTAGAAACCAGGGATCAGTAGCAGAATAAAGAAGTATAACCAACTTCTCCACTGAATTATATATAAAATCAACATATACCATGTTTCTTTTCTTTTCAATCACATGCAACTGACAAACACCTTCAGCCTTAAGCATATTTGTATACTTCCACATTGGACAATATTGTCTTATGAAATTCACACAGAAAGTCCATGTCACTTTGTCCACTTCTCAATAAGAAAACCTTTGGCCAAATAAAGGATGTTATTATAAATGATGATGCACAAAAATTGTATTTTATTCATTCAACCACTGCATCTAGTGGAGCTGCACGACTGAGAGTTGTTGCCACTTCTCTCCATACACTCCATTGAGACTACAGGATCCGGGGTACTTCCCTCTGAGGCAAGTAGAGCTTCAGTTGAGAAGCATTTTCTGATTGGGGGCCAATTTAACCCCTGCAGTGTGTCATTTGTTCCTCATATCTGTGGCTTGCTACAGGACCCTATACATTCTTTAAACAGTCAGTATATGGCGCTCCTTGTCTATTATCAGGAGTATTAATTGGTTTGACTCTTCTCATATATCCCGATGAAGCCCTATGGCGAAATGCATCATAAATTTCGCAGACCCATCATAAGTTTAAGGAAATTTTTGCGAGAATGTCAGAGGCATTCTCGCTCATCCCCAATATCACATATTGTTCTAATTTTGTGTTTTCCAATCCCTTCGGATAGAACGATCAGCTAAGTTTAATAATGACCTTCTAGTAAACACTGTCATAGGAATCAGTTCATTGTATTTAGTTGGTTAAGGATATGTTATATTTACTCACTATTCATAGCAATGTTCACTAAGTGCTCTAGCCAGTTTTCTGGCTAGAGAGTGTATATGCCCACATAATGGCCCATTAGCTCCATCATCTTCTGGTGCATTGTATTTAACACACATACGTTAATATAAATAGCATTAGGATAGCCCATTTATTTAATTCGGCTGCCTAACACCCCAGAACTCAAACATAAGATAAGTTAATTTTATTGGCACACAGTACTGTGTTAGCATGTGTTGCAACATAGGTGCACTGGGAAAAGGTTTGTGCTATAATTCAGAATGAATGGCACGACTGCACACCAACATACACACTGTGCATTGCTGTTGTTGCATGTTACAATAGTAAAGGTTAACCCTTATACAGTTCCAACTAATTGCAATCTCTTCTCTATGTATTTTTTTTATTATTTTTTTCTTTCTACAAATGCTCTGGCTTCACTAAAACAGACCTAAACAAGTCTCATAAAATCTTTATCATTTTTATGTTATGAAATTAAACCACATTAGTTTTTTTTTCATTTTGAGCATGTGTTTGTTTTAATTGCTAAGGGAAGACATTTTCTTAGATCCCTGCAGAGCTGTGAAAAATGTTTCTGGTCCCCACCGGAGCTCACAAGCCTTAATTAACAATCAACCTCTAATGACAGAAAATTAAATGTAAATTTCTAATGTCAGAAGGGAAACCAAACAGGGTCTTTCCCGGAAAGACTATAAATGGAAAGAGAATTACAAGGGAACCAACATGGATTAATAAGATGTAAAAAATTGACATTTGTGGATTTGTACCTTTTAATTAATTAATGAGATACAGTGCCATTTGCAATAATTATGTATTTCTAGTATGAAAATTATAGCAGGCACCATGATTGTGGATGCAAACACAAGAAATCAAAGTCTACAATTAAAGTCCTAGAGTACTAGTTGCCTGGTTGTTTATCCGGACCACTTAATTTTTAAGCCTTTTGTGTCACCAACAACAAGTACACACAAGAAGAGCCTTTGTTTACTTAAGTGTTCCAGATTAGTTACTCAAAGGACTGAAAGAAAAAAAAAGTTTAGCATGACAGCAAGGAAAATAAAATTTCCAAAAGGCAAAATCAGCAACTAGAACATGCAAACATTTTCTTTGACAAGTTTACTATAGGAGGACCATGTTGTTAGATAATTTAATTAAATGATAATATTGTCATAAGGTTATAATTTAACATATTTATGTATGTTGTATACCCGTAAAAGCTAAAATATCCAAAAGGGAGGACTGGGATCATTTTTGCTTGGGGGCAAGCATAACCAAGTGGTCTCTTTTAGGGTAGGTAGGACTACATGCAACAAATATAAAATTATAAAATCCACAGCTTCTTTTAGTGATTTGTGGTTTGTCAGTGCCCGTCATACTGTTTAGCAGCTTTTTGTCTCATTCCATGGTGTGCCTCCTATACTATGTTTCAGCATTTTACTGCCCATCATAGTGTGTCCCAGATTTTCAGTGACTCCTATAATGTACTCCAGCATTTTACTGTTCATCATGGCCAGTTTTTTTTCTACTGTCCTTTTAGTATTTTCAAGCTTTACAGTTCTCCTCATAGTGTCCCAACTTTCCAGAGCTCCTAAATTATGGCCAAGATTTGCAGAATTTGTCCAAACTTTGTAAGCCCTTTATAGTGTGCCCCAATTTTACATTGCCAATAAAATATGTACCAGCTCCCCATAGTATTTCTCCACTTGTACTGTAATGTACCTTTGCTTTGTAGTGTTTGCTAAAATTTTATAGGAACAGGGAACACATTGTACACACGGACTGAGTGACTACATTTACTGCGGTCAAGGATTGCTGGAAAGGACTTTACTTTGAGTAATAGATTTGGAAAGAATGGGAGAATGGTAAGGAAGCACCAATCTATTTAGAGTCCTTTCAATAAATCCACAGGGATAAGGGCTGCATTCTGTCTAATGTGGGAACAGACTACCTTATAATAAGAAGACCTAGTTCAACTTATATTTGTAAATCCACAACTTAACACTGTGTGTGGACATTCCATGTAATATGGCAAACAGGAGGAAAGTCAACAGGTAATGGTCAATGTGATATAGCAGAAAGGCGTAAGGGAAAATAGGGAAATATAGCATGGGTTGAGTCCTTAGAACTGGACAAAAAGAGGCATAAGCACAGGAGTATTGTGAAAGTTTGCTAGGCCTGCTGACCCAGGCCAGAAGCAAGGGGTTCTGTAGCACTGACAACCCCATTGCTCTTTGGCAACTCCCTTCCAAAAAAAGTAATGGACATTGCTGCTAAAAGCTACAAATAGAACTCCTGTTCTTGTTCTCCCATCTGGCACAGCTCAATAACTACAGTACATTCATTATTGACCTCACAAAAATTCCCAGGGTCCATACTCGCACCTTAAGTCAGGACTACTGAAATGTATTATTATAGTTGTGTTTGGACTCATTTTGACAGCGATGTATGTAAAATACCCTACTACTAAGTTTAAAAAAGTATGTATCAGCATCTGCATTATAACACATAACGTGTATTGCGGTCATAGCTGAGCGGGTCCATCGGCACATACTGTACTTGTGTCTTGGGACGCTATTCGGAGAGTAATGTCTTACCATGCATTGCGTTAACACGCTGGACAGTGTGCATTCTATTGTACATTAGCACAAGGCATAGATGTGAAAAAGGCCTAAGAAGAAAGGCACCCTACAACTAAAAAATGTTGCATTATTTTTTATTCTATCAATAATTGGGATTATTATAATGAACAAATACCAAAGCTAAAATTGTGGAGTTATTTTTTTAAGTTGAGTATCTTATTGATCCTGAAAATGATTCTTAAAGCTGTACTCCAGCTACATAATTTTCTAATAGACTTGTGAAGCTTCTAATCACTCCTTTGTTCAGGGGAAAACTCTCTAAAGCTGTAGGGGACAAACCTCTTTAACAAATCATTTAAAGGAAGCTCAAATTCAAGAAATTGTCTGTGGGTTTTTTAGGTGGCTCCTTGACATGCTATGAATGGGTGGAGAAACCGACCACACGAATCCCTAACACTGCTCCTCTCAACTCCACTTCCTTCCTCCAACTAGCACCAACCTGCTAAGCAAGCATAGCCGTCTAAAGCTAATAACCTCAAGATCCCTCGCAGCAGCATTCATGAACAACAGAGTATGTTTCCCCTTAAACCTTTCATACCTTTGTACACATATTCCATAAAATCAGACAGAAATGCCAATGCCTGCAATTATTCTCAAAGATCGTATGCTATTCAGAGCAAGGTCCTCTCCTTCGGTGTCACTGTCTGTATTCGTCTATCATTTGCAACCCCTATTTATTGTACATCGCTGCGTAACATGTTGGTGCTATATAAGTCCTGTTATTATTATTATTATTAATAATAATAATAATAATAATAATAATAATAATAATAGCCTTGGCTCTAAGTCCAACATATCTGGGTACATATTCCCTTTCAGCCATACAAACTAGAAAACAAAAACATGGTATAAAGACGCCTATCAGATTTTAGTGGTGAATGAACCAAGCCTACTGTACATCAAACCTGAAACTAACAAGTGTAGGAATGAATAAATGTTTACAAGCAATTGATAGTACTATAATAGCGTTAAAGAGATTGTGAAACATGCTGGAAAATTTCTGTACAATGTAGTTGTAATGGATTTAGAACAAAAAAAATAAATTAGGTCAGGATCTAAGGGGAACAGCTTTTTTAAATGTTGTAGGGGCATTTCTTACATCTTTATCTTTCTGTTGTGTATTGTGCTCAGATCTAAATTCACTGCTTAAAAAAATTATGGGACACTGAAATCACTTATGAGAACTCAATGACTAAAATAAACATTGTGTAGTTCCTTGAAGACAAAATGGTCAATTGTTCCAGGTTGGATTTAGGTTTGGGGAACAGGGAGGCCAGTCAATACCATCGATGTCTTGGTCATCTAGCAGTGCGTTAGCATGCCATTGCTGCATTACACACATTTTAGTAGTTTGTGATTTTTATTACATGTACCACATCAGCCAGTTGTTAAGGACCCCCCAAAACGTGTCTGTGCCCCCATCCCTTTAGCTATTCCCATTTTTTAAAACAAAATAAAAAAAAACTATTTTCTTGCTCTGTTCAACTGCCAGGCTGGTAACAATTTTTCTAACTGTAGTATTGGACGGTCCTTTTGTAGTGCTTATTAGCCTAACATGGCTGCCTGAATGCTTCCAATTGGCTGACATTACAGGGGTCCACAAAGAGAGTTACAAGGTATCCTTAAAGAACTGGCACCATGATGTCCTAAAGAGCAAAGGTCCTTTGGCAGACTTTGATTGCAGAAATGGATTGCTGGTCTCCACTACTGGAAGAGTCACACAAAAAGTGATACATGAGTCTTTTTTTAAAACAAAAACTCTGGAAATACAGTACATAGGGGACAGAGGGAAATAGGGTGTACATTTTAGTTGGGTGTACAGAGCAGTAGAGAAATAAAAAGAAAGGTATATGTATAAAAAGAAAGTATATGTAGCAGGGTTGTTGGCATTATCCTATCATTTCTGTAAATCATATTGTGGCTAGCCATTTACAAATTTTCTGTAATGTGCTTGAAAAATCCTTTCATGACTGCAATAACACAAATATGATTATTCTCAAGAAAATAACATACTTACAATGCCTTCATGAGTGACAAGTAATTAGTGATTGAGATCAGGGAACGTGATTCCCCACAGAGTTATACCCGAGGGACATTCTTTGTAAAGTCAAAAACAGCAATTATTTCAACAAAAATAGTAAGCTGCTATAATTAGTGGAAAAGGTGTGTAGTTGCAGTATTTATTTCAATACTAATACTCATGCCAATAATGGGCTCAATGTACCCTGTTCTGTATTAACTGCTAGAGAAGAATACAATGACCTTGTAAAAGACAGCGAAAGATTTCAGTTTGAAGTATCCATATATGTCATGTAGTATCCCTTTTTTGGTAGGTGTTATGATATTCTCCCTACTCCGCAATACACATATGGATTCTTTATGTATGCTCGTGCACTTTGTTCAGATATATAGGTTGTATACCTGTTTTCCATACAGTCATGTAGTACCATAACAGCCTCTAATTTAGCAACACTTGTAAAAGTAAAAAAAAAAATTGCTTCTATCTAAAAACAGCCACATTTTTGCTCTGCTACCTGCCACTGTGTCTCTGCCAGACTCTAGTCCAAAACTAACATTTTTTTTCTACCTCCCTCCAGAATAAAACTGGAATAAAACTCTACTAAAATGTTTTTTTGTTGGTATATCCATTGGGCAGATTTTTTTTATCATTTTCAATCCTGACAGAAGATGAAAAGTTAGGAGACTAATAAAAAATTCATATGAAATTTAGGTTAGGAGACATAGAAAAAACTAGGATTTTAACCCCTTTCCTCTCTATCCTATATGTTATGAAGCCTTTTGGCTAGAGTTGGACAGACACATAAAAATAAGTTACTTGGACTGTGCATGCCCCTCTTCTTCTACTATGGTGTTCAAGACTTACACTGAGCATGAGGAAGATTTGTTAACATCAAACATGACCTACAATAAACATAAGAGGTAGAGGTTGCCACCTATTCTGGAAAAAATACCAGCCTTATGGTCTCTACGAATTACAGTCAAATAAAAGTTATTCTGCGTTGTCATTGTGCAGAATACACTTTTCTTCTGTTTTGACCACTCATTGTGAAAGAGTTGTAAGACTTCTTCCAAGACTACTGATTTCTTCAAAATTTAACAAGCAGTAAAGAATTGCACAGGGATAAGATCTCAAAAAAGGAAAGATGACCAAACGAAGCTACAGGGTGGCTTTAGATGCCCAAAATCAAATGATAGCATGGGGCAAGGAAAGGGGAAGGAAAACAGCAGAATGTTGGTAAGAGCAAAATAAAAATGGAAAAATAGATAAGAAATGAACAATTTTAATGATTTTCTTATTTATATTTAAAAGTCTAAAGATTTTGAATTTATTTTTGAATAATGCTTGAGTTTGTGTTTTAATAACATTGGCAACAAGTACCATTGTCAATGGCTAGGTTACAACCACCATGACAGAGATTCAATTACATCAGGAACATTTCAAAGCCCAGGAGGAACCAGAAGAACACAATTTTAAAAGAAAATATGAAAGGAAGTAACGAAGGATCTTTAGCTTGTGGTAATTGGGAAGAAGGTCAAACAATATGAAAAAGTGAAGTAAAGTTTAAATGTAAAGGACAACTTCAGTCAATGTTAAAACTTAAAAATGTCAAGACACGACAGTACTCCTTTAGCATAATGGTTAGGTCTGTAATAAATGTATTATGCCACAGGAATCTAATTGTGTGACTAGTCTGAAGATGCAAGAGCACCTACCATATGTGTTTGGGCAATGTGGAAGATTGGCTGCTTTTGTTCAGAAAAGTCGAAATAAAGCTTCTGCTCGGTCGATCTGGGAACCATGTATTGATGAGAAGAGATACACAGAACCCATGTAAAGGGATCTTGTAAGTCAGGTTTATGGAAAGTAGCCTGTAAATATCTGAAGTGACCTCTGAATTAGTCATTTAGGACGACACTGAAAACAATTGTTTCTGGAATGTCTGCACCAAAGTGGCTTTATATTTTGCTTTTATTGTGGACCTAGCGTCAGAATTTTTTAACAATGCATGCTGTAATACTAAGTAATATGTAAAAGGGAACTCCACCTAGCAATGTCTTTATCTTGTTTTCTCTGTACAAAAATGAGCCGTTATTGTTCTGGCATCCTTAAGGAGCTCAACTACTCCCTGGACCAGGATCCCAGCTCAGAGATGACATAAGCATGTAAACCCCATTGCCTGTGCAAATCTTAGTTGTGTTTACAAACATGTTCTACAGATCTGTTCTCTGATACATACTCTTATATTGTGATTTGGAGGAGGAGAGGAATCTGGAAAACTGTTTTCTTCTACTCGCAACAGAGAAGCAAAGTTATTGATCTAGTGCTCAAGAATTGCTAGAGCATTTTTTTAAATGTTGCTGCAGCTTGTTACAAGTTGTCCAGAATTCATTTATACAAATTTGTAAAAATTACTGAAGGTCCAAATTATGAGGAAGCTGTCATCAGCTACAGTGTGTTTGTTGTAAGATGCTGCATTGATGCAGTTGTAAATCACTTTCTTTCCAAACATGTGCAAGCTACTAGTGTATATGATGGTAATGGGACCCATAAAGTCAAGCTGCATTGGGTATATTGGGTACGTTTATGTACAGAGACACAGTACATAGGAGATATGCCTAATTGCAGATGCACTTTGCATATTTGCCATTTAAGTGTATATTTTAATACGAGCACTTCTGCTTTATAAATTTAAAAAAGGATTTTTTACTTAAAAAAGAAACTTCTTCTTAAAGTGGAACAATACTGTAAAAAAACATGTAGGCAGGCGTGGTTTAATGCAGAAGGGACATTACCTGCAAAAAAATAAACTTACCTGTGTGATTGCATAAGTTGATTCATTTCTGGCAGTCAGGATCAATTTACACTGGAGAGCACCATAATACATGTGCCATCTAAAAACAGGCGCGGGTCTGTCTTAAATGCATTATATGGTTGCTGTATATATAAGACAAAAAAATAAAACAGCATAATGTGAAGAGCATCTGCCTTGCCATGAGACATGGATTATACTGACTTAGGATAAGGTTTCCCAAAATGGCAGGCATTTTGTTTCCTTTTTTATGAAAGCTTTTTTTTGTTTAAACCAACTTTTTAATGCTTTTCCACCCATTTCTCCCTTTCACCGTGTTGATCTAACATCCCTTCCCCCTCTCCCTTTGTAAACTCACACAGTTCTGGCACCAGGTCTACCAGCCTTCTGCCGCAGGGTTTACCTGTGGCTGGCACATCTTCAACTTCCTCCTACCTAAGCTTGTGCAGTAAAGGACTTTTGATATATATGGGGCCAGGAAACTAATCTGTGTTGCAGTTATATAGAATTCTGCAGGGTTCTATTGTGTTTGAGTGGGAAGCAGGACCCAGACCCAACATTTATAGCCAGTGCTGCTGAACTCCTATAACTTCCAATGATCCCCACACATAATGGTATTCAATGCACAGGGAGTCCCCCATCACTAGCACTACTAATAACTTGTTTGTGGCTCTTCTCAGTAAATCATGTGACATGTGGGAGCCACAAGAAACCCATTAGTGATAGAAGGCTTCCTGTGAGCATGTATCTGGGATGATGGCTGCAGATTTGAGGTGATTTGCAGCAATGTAATGAATTGCAAGGTCCACTGTGGACGTAGTATAGAGTGTTTTTCGGATAACCCAAAAGGGTACAAGTACCTGGCATATGTACTGTAGTATAAGGTAGGTAATAACATTGTGGGGTTATCATGCATAAGTGGCAGCGCCTATTTTTAAATGTTGGCAAGTACCATAAACAAAAACAATACCCTGCAATGTATTGTGTATATCTTTCTATATACTGGCCTCATCAGCTCACACCACATTTCTAACACCTGGTACCTGCTGCTGCTGTAACCTCCAGCCTGAATACTCAAACCAACTTACCTCTGCAGTTTCCATATGCTTTTAGTATAGGTTAAAGCAGAACTAAATGAAAAATAAAAAAATTACAATGATCTTTAATCCTGCAGATCCTTCGATGGTGCTGGACTGTCCCTCGATCCGGTCCCGGATTGACCTTGAATTCCTCTTTCCAACACCGGGGGCCACTATCCTCAGTCTTCTCTTATATCCTCTTCTTGTCTTCTTGCTATTTCACCCGATCTCGCAATGCGCAGGTGAGAGTTCGAGTGATGTAGCTGCTGTAAAGGGGGAATAAAAAAAGGGAGAGCAAATCTCACTGCACAAGTGTGAAAACCCCATTCCTTACCCCTTAAGAGCACCCAGAGCCTAAAGCTACGTACACACTTCCAATTATTATCGTCGGAAAACGAACGACGAACGTTCCTGCACGATATATACGAACGATCGTATAGCACCGATCCTGCACATAGAGGTAACGACACGATCGTTCGTAGATATTGTACACACAATAGATACGATCGTTTAAGCGATAGAGGAACTATGTGCACGACAGGAAAGTGAACGGACGTTCCTTCATCACGCATGCTCTGAACATGGACGATCAACGAACGACCGTACACACGAACGATGTTCAACGATCGTCGTCCAATCCGATCCGTCGGTCCGGTCGTTCGTTTCCAGCGACTTTCCTCGTTCGTCGGCGTCGTTGGTTACTTTTTTACGAACGATTTTTTGCCCAATCGATCGTTCGTCGTTCGATTGGAACGATAAAAATTGGAAGTGTGTACGCACCTTTAGTCTCGCATCCTATTTGCATTTCAAAAGACATCAATTATCTAGAAAACTCAGTCAACAAACCGTGTGTGCAAACAGTGTGTCGAGGGTTTAAGGATGTGGACAAAGAAAACATGTGATAAGATGCCATTTGGTATACCTATGGTTTGGCGAGAGCCAGGAGATCGATTCAGTGACTGTTACTTTTGTATAGTGAAAACTTCAGAATATAACAAGAAAAATAAATGTAACAGAGTATGGATGGATCGGCTATATGCCCAGTGGTTCATTCAGATGAAGTCCCAGTGCCGGTTTTCGTTACACTACCCTCTCTTGAAGAACATGATTATGGTGATGAACTAGGTGACAACAATGATGAAGTGTTTGAAATTGAAGAGGACTCTGTAAGGGATTTGATCAGCATGAGTTGAGTGATCATATTTGGGACTATCGAAGAAGGCTTCAGAACTCCTTACTTGAAAAAGGAACTAAGGTATTGTACTTTCGAACCAGAGAAATTGCATTTCTGCTGTACTGTAGAACTGACAGTGGCTTTGTGTATTGCCATAACATAACTGGTATATTGGAGGAATTGGGAATTCCAATCTATAACTCAACTGAATGGTGACTATTCATTGATAGCTCAAAGCGAAGCTTAAAGTGTGTCCTCCATCACAATGGCAATATATTTGGGTCAGTCCCAATTGGCCATTTAGTTTCTCCTTGTGAAGAACATGCAGACATAAAGAGTCATTGAGTTGTTGCAATATCACCAACACAATTGGGTCATCTGTGTTGACCTTAAAATGCTTCCTTCTTGGTCAGCAATGCGGATACACCAAGTATCCCTGTTATCTGTGCATGTGGTACAGCGGAGCTCGTGGGAGGCATTGGGTGGAAAGGAATTGGCCTCCAAGATCTGCCCTAAAACCAGGTGATCCAAACATTCTACATGAGCCACTTGTTGATAGAAAGAATAATATATTCCCGCCTCCGCACATTAAACTGGGTCTGATGAAGCAGTTCGTTAAAGCTTTGCCAACTGAAGGAGACGTTTCAAGTACCTAATTTTGGCATTTCCTGGCTTGTCATTTGAAAAATTAAAGACCGGTGTGTTTGATGGTCCACAGATTGGGCAGCTCATCAAAGATGAACATTTCATAAAAACAATGTCAGAAGTCAAAAAGAATGCTTGGTTATCATTCAAAGCCATTGTCAAGGACTTTCTTGGAAACACACGAGCAAATAATTACACAGAAATTGTCCAGAAACTCTTGGAGAGCTACAAAATGCTTGGTTGCAATATGAGCATCAAGGTGCATTTTCTGCATAGCCATCTTTCTAACTTCTAGGAATACCTTGGTTCAGTCAGTAATGAGCAAGGTAAACGATTCCACCAAGATTTGAAGGTCACGGAAGGACGGTATCAGTGTAGATGGGATGTACATATGGCGGCTCACTATTGTTGGAGCATCCGGCGGGATTGTCCTAACACTGAACACTCCAGGAAAAGGTATAAGCGTAAATTTTTACCTTAACCGCTTACCCAATTTATTTTCAAATGTTTTACTGTAAAAAAAATGCCATAGAGTAACAATAAATCCTTTGTATGAACAAAAGAAATTTAAATAAACAGTACATTCAAGTTATTTCATTTTTTTTTATTGTTTGTAAAATGTGGATGTTTTTTGACAAATATGGGGGGTACACTGTATCATAAAAACTGGGGTCATTTCTGGATTCACCACCCAAAAATTAGTAAAAAACAAAAGTGTAAGATCTAATTCAACAAAAATTGTGTTCCCCAGTGTTATAATATTGGTGTCCAAGGCCCAAAGGGAGTGGACTTTTTTTATTATTTTAATTTTTAATTTAAATAAATAGGATCACAGACAAAAATACCATAATACAACCAAGGGAATAAAAGCTTATTACACAGATAATCCCCTTCCTGGAAGCTCCACCTTTAGGGTATCCTCCGTTCCTTTGTTCTCTATGCCTTCATTGAAGCAATGTGCTGCCACAGACATGCCCAACTAGGAAATAGTGTTCAGCTCAGAGCAGAGGAAACAGGAAAGCAACCTTGTTGGTGTCAGTAACGGCAATAATAACACTTTGCATTGTTGTCAGTGGCAGCAATAACAAAGATCCCTGTTCAAATTTATTTATTGGTGTTCAGTGGGACCACAAAAAAAACTTCTTTTGGTGTTCAGTACAGGGTAGTAACTTTCCTGAACAAGCGATTCAAAATGCAACTTTATTCTTGTGCTGTAACATAGACTGGCATGCGCAGAAAGAGCACCCAGAGCCTCCCGGATGCAAGATGTAGGTATCCTGGGATCCGCTGTGGCGATGAAGGCTGATAGGGGCAGTGTTGCACTTATAATAAAAATGAACATTTTTCCTTTACATAGAAGGGTTGTCTACCCCTTTATGTAAAGTGAAAATGTTGAGATTAGATCCACTTTAAGCAACCTGTAAAAGAACATTATAGTTATCTGTCCTACAATCTATTTCTGGGATTTTGCTCCACCTTGCCTGAAATTAAATTAGGTGTGTTTGTGCCCCGCTGTGTTCTTTGTGCCATCCACAACAGCAATACCCTGCAGTAGATGAGTCTGTGTAATAGGACATGGCTTTCTGTTTATTGGCTTCATCAACTCACACGAGCTCCCTACCACCCAGTTTCTGCTGCAGCTTATGCAGACACTTTAATCTTCAGCCTGACAGCTCAAACCAATTTACCTCTTCCATATGTGCCCTTTTCACTAACTTCTGCCTTTGCAATGACACATGACTCCAATTGTCATAAATTCCTGCAGGACCAGGGATCTGTGCCCTACTCTGTGTCACCCACCTTTGCATCCTCTGCAGCCAGCAGCAGCTCTATTCATGAACCCTGTCCACTGGGTACTTCCTGTTTTGAGTTATGTGACTTCCTGAGAGCTGCTTCTTTACTCCCAGAAGACCAGAAAATTCCCCAGAAGCATTCCATCTGCTGGCAGAAGTGTGAACACCTCCTCAGCTGCCTCTGCTCCAGTCCTCCCTCTGGTGGTGGGTTCTGTTACCTGCTGGTCACATGCTCCTCATTTGCCACATGACCTCCCCTATAAAAGGATGTGACTAGCAACAGGATGTTACCTGAACAAGGAAGTCTCCTAGGCTCTGTTTCCAGGTCCCTGGTTTCTTTTTCTGATTGCTTGTAGGCCCTGCTCTGTCATCCTACTTCTGATTGCCACCTGCCCTGCCCTTGGCTCATCTGACCACTCTTCTGCCTTCCACTCCTGTACTATGCTTTGATCATATCTAGTTAGCTGTTACCAGCCCCTGTGTGTACAGGGGCCCCAACCTGGCCATAGCCTCCATCACCCCTTGCTGGGTGTGCAAGTGTCCTAAACTCCATGCCCTGTACACATATCTGCCAAGCGGGCTGGTGACACGGGAGGGACCAACATCCCGCCCGTGACACCAATGTGCACTTTTTTTGTACTCTACACTAGCCTGCTCAGCAAACTGAAACTTTTTTCATGTAGCAGTAATGCAAGAATTTTACAGAAATTAATATATAAATTAGGGCTTCCCAAATGATGCCTTTGGTGCTATTTGCAGTATTCTACATTTATAGCCTTACAGTCTATGTTCCAGCACAAGAATGAAGTTGAAGTTGTTGAGCAAAGTTAATACTAAACACCATAAAAAGATTTTTTTGGGGTCCCACTGAACACCAATGCGGGGGGAAGACTTTATTCTGGCCAACATTGACACCAGTAAGGAGGGAGTTTAATAATGCTGAAACCAAATAAATATGAACAGGGATCTTTGTAATTGCAGCCACTGACACCAATTCAAAGTGTTATTATTGCCGTTACTGACACCAATGAAGGTGGCTTTCTTGTTTCCTCTGTGGCAGCACATTGCTTTAATGAAGGCATAGAAAACAAAGGAATGGAGGATAAGGTGGAGCTTCCAAGAAGGGATGATCTGTGTAATAAACTTTTATTCTCTTGGTTCTTTTATGGTATTTATGCCTGTGATCTTAATTAGAAATAAAAAAGTTGATTCAAATGCAGCCCTCCACTCAACTTGTGGCCCTTTGGGCCTTGGACACCACTGATATAATCAATGTATAAACCAAGAAACTTAAAAACGCATAAAAAACTGACCAAAACACTATAGTTTCCCTTTAAAGAAGGTTTGATTAGTGTGTCTGACTTTTGGAGATAATTGATGTCTTTTGAATGGCAGATGGTTGAGGGTTTCATGCAGCGAGAATCGGAAGAGTGTTGGAAGAGAAAGTATTTTCCAATGTAATCTCCAGTTACTGACTCCTGTTACTACAATCTATTTCCAGCTTGGCAGTATCTTCTGAGAACTGTTTGACAGTTAATTGGGACTAGAGTCTGGGAATAATCAGATGTTGCTATAAAGAAAAATACACCGTAAGCATGACAAATTGTCTTTTTATGTTATTTTTTAATGAAAAATCAGTGAAAATATAAATGGCTTGGTGTATATTCCACCCAACATTTCAGTTAGGAATGATAAAAGCCAAGATTAAGTTGGACTCTAAATACATGGCTGATGGTTAAATACACAACTAGAATACAGGTATGTGAACAGTGTTACCTGGCAAATGAGTTGTAACTCAGCTCAGTCTGTCTTGAGATCTGGGTACGACAGACACATTACATGTTTTGGAGCTCTCCACAGACCAAACTGATTTTGCACTAAATAATTTTTGTCCAGGACCCACCCCTGCTTAGGACCAAACAACTGGCAAATAGCACATTGATGGGATCACCCAGCTTCCTTCCCATTCTACAACATGTGGACTGTGCAGGAGCTGAGATTGGTTCATACTACTGCTGCTCCCTTTCCCAGATCATGCTGTACAGGGGATTACATTATTCTAATGTTAGGACTGATATAGGTACATATTCCAGTTCTAGAACACCAAATTTGTTCTTTATCTGCTGTTGGCAATCAGGGGCTGGTGGGAGGTGCAAACTGAGCCGCTGGAAGTGGGCCCCTTACTCTCCTTAGCCACATGGGATTCCCACGGGGGATCCAGGTAAGTTTGGTAGAAGGCTCCGAGTCCGTTCTGCACAGGGACCCATTGTTGGCAATTTATAATAGATTACCCTAAAGAAAGAAAAGAAGAATAAACAAAGATATTAGAACCTGGTTAGAGTGTAAACCAACCCATATATATCCAAAGCAATTATTTTTTGAGTGAGTTACCTTTGATGTGAAAATACTACTCTTTTAGAATGTATCTTTTTATATGTAATAAAATGGACTTGGTGCTTAGGGCCTATGAAGGTTTTGTGGCTTAAAAGAAAAATGAGAACTGGTAAACGAATCCTTGACTTTATCTTGGTCAGTAAGGACACCAACCATGCTTTGTTATTTTTAGAGAACCGAGCAGAAGGAAAGAAAGTGGTAAAGGAGTCATGAACGATCTGGTCACTTCTGAATACACCATACCTGCCTTTTGAGACACCAAGGTACAGAAAGCTTTTTAAAATAAGTAAAATTTGTAAAAGACTAATGCTATAGGGTTACTTTTCTGTCTTCATATGCCACCTAATCCTTCAACGCTTACAGAATACAGAAGTCATGTGAAGGTCAGAAATATGAACCAGTGAGAGCTCAGTGGGGACCCAAGAGATCGACACTCCTGAATAATGATCTGTAATTGTCAGTGGGATCATTACTGAAAATAAAAACATTTACCTTATGAAACAATGACTATACCAAGCCTGAGCTGATGTGGCCACAGAAACAAACTAAGAAATGCTGGCTTTGCATTTTACTGTGAAATGTTTTGACCACAATATATTCAAACATGTAAATGTCTAGTTTGCACTACAGGCAGCTGTTAATCTGCTTAAAGGACACCTTTACTAGGAGAAATATTAAATCTGCCTTTGCTGACTTCCTTTTAAAAAAAGAATTGCCCAGCAGTCTATACCTTATTACCAAAGCTGCATGCAAATTAGAAAAGTCAAAGTAAAAGCTAACCATTCAGGCCGTTAGCAGAGGTAAAAGGTGAGCAACTGCTGGTTCCATATGCTTTTTGCATCGGTTAAAAGCAACCTGCAAAATAAAATGATATTTCTCTGTTCTCTTGCTATCTGTTCCTGAGATTTTGCACCCTCTTGCCTGAATTGAAATTAATTTTTTCTTTAATTTCACCCACTGTGTTCCATAATAATATAGGGGTTGGCAGATGATTGCCAACACATAGGATGGGGGGGGGGGACAGGTATCCAACACAACTGGACGTATTTTGAATTTGAAGACTTAGCAGGGGCTTTCTCTGCAAGTGAACAAAGATTCAAGAATGCAAATGGAACAGGTATTACCAATTTTCATTTGCAGGATGCTGTTTTTATATCTTAAAAAATAATTAGAGATAAACTGAATTAAACATTGCTAATCTATAATGAAAGCAACAATCTGAAGAGCAGGGGCCATGGTTTCATTGAAAATACAGACCTATAGGGCTTAATAAATAGTGCAGGTACAAATACTAGCAATCACAAATAAACCAAAACCCTAAACCAAAAATGTAAACTATTGTAGCTTACCAAGCCTTGATTATATAATGGATGCATTTGGTTACTATTCTTTGTCTTTTTTACTCTTACCTGTTGATCCTGCCTTGTGTATAGTATATTTTATAGTATATTTTATAGTATATTCCTTCTTGTAAAAATCATAAAGTCCATATCACACATACACACTTACTGTCCTAGCATGGAAATGCTCACCATTTATGGAGTAGAAGTGTTGTTACTCTAGGTTGCTCCCATGCAAATGCACTGAAAATGTCTCCTTCTCTCCTCATTTCTATTACAGGAAAGCAGCACCCTATAGTTAAAAATATTGATTTATATTTTAATTAAATGAACTGGACAACTGTCTGGCAAGATCAGCAGCTATTTTTCTTTAGGTACAGAACATATACTTAACTGGCAAAACAATGGAAATGAATGCTGCCTCTTCATCCAAGCACTAGTAAACTTCAATAAATTACATTTTTGTTCTTGGGGTTGGCTGACCCTATTATAGTAAGCTGAAATCCTAATGGTTGCTATAGTTTTTTCCACTTATCATTATGATCTTTGGGCTATATTACTAAATAAGAGGCACTGGCAAAATAGGAAGAGGAAATGGGCTGAGCACAGAAAATATAACCTGGCAATATACTTACTTTAATAGGTAATTAGATGAAACAGTCAGGTCATTGTTAAGGCCATCTGGTCACAGAGACCCCATCCTCTTTGTCTAAGGCACTTTGAGTTTCTACGGTATCTTTATCCCGTCCTTATGTCATCATCATTTAGCCTTGCAAATTAGCCTCCATCATAATCTGTTCTGACAATGCTCTTCCATGTCTGCTTGTGGCTTTAACAGCAGGTAGAAGCGTCCCCATGATTACAGACAGTACAATATCAGAATGTTAGGTCTCTTTGTCATCTCTGAAAGAGAAATTGTTGTTCTACAGTCTTTGGTGCCACAGGGAGTCATTTTTAAATTTGGTGAAAGAAGAAGGAATTTATTCCATAGTGATTAATAAATTATCTTTAATGTAATAAAAAAAAACACAGCTGGAATCCAGCTTGTTTTTTGGGAAACAATTTATCATTTGTTGTAGTTATCATAAACAAAGCTTGGTCATTGATTAAATCATGCTGTTTTATAGTTTTATAGATATAAAAAACGGAACTTTAGGCCCACAGCTAAATACACAATCAAAAAAATAACTACAAGTAGTTAGAGATTCACCTTTTTTCCTTTCTTTCATTTCTTCATACTCTGGTCTTTTCTTTGTCTCTACAATGTTAGGGCAAGTTAATATCTGCCTCTGACTTGCCTGATTCTGCACCTTGCCAGCCGCTCGAACAATTGCACAGCACCACTGGTTCTTATAGAATAAGCATCTGCACATGTGATAGCTGGTGGTGTGCCAAAGCTAGTACTGGTACCAATCACTGCCACCCTATTCTTTCTCTATGAGGCTGCTGCAAGGAGACGCTACATGTAGGGCACCCCCTTCCTCATGTCAGCGGTTTAAAGCGAGAAAACGGTAAAGTGCACCTCCACCCCACCGCTAGTGTAAATTCAGCCTTACCCTGCTAGGATTTTTCTTGTTCCCCACATATTTACACCTCAGACATTGGGGCAGATTTACTAAATGCATTTCAGCCATTCACTTACTAAGGTTAATTATTCCCTTGCAAGGTATAATTTACGTAGCTTAGTAAATGTGGTAAAAATCTGCTTTCAAAAGAATACTTATTCATCTTTAAAACTCTAAATAAATGTTTTTCTTTGCTTGTGATTAGATGGATAAAGTCAGAGCTTCATCTCATTTACTAAGTTAAGTGAAATATCCCTTGCAATGAGATAATTCATGTTGCTATGTGAACAGCCTATATTTATTTAGTAAATTAACCTCACTGAGATGCTAAAAACCTTTTTGCCGTTATGAAATAAATTCTGTAGGTTACATGGGATGGGGAGACAGGTATCCGACACACCTAGAAGTATGTTGGATATGAAGGTTTTGCAGGGGTTTTATCTGCAAGTAAACAAAGATATCAAAAATAGGAGCAGGACAGGTATTTTCATTTGCAGGATGTTGTTTTTCATATCTTGACATTGAAACTGAATTAAACATTGCTAATCTATAAATGAAAGTAATAATTCAAGGAGCAGAGCAGTGGGAATGCAGACTTGTAGGGCTTAATAAATATAGCAGTTACATATACATGAAATCAGAAATAATTTCTTACCAAAAATGTAAAATATTGTAGCTAAGCCTTACATATCATGTATGCATTAAGTTACTTTTCTGGTGATCCTGCCACATACATACTTACTGTCCTAGCAAGGCAATGCTCACTTACTGATTGATTAATAGAGAAAAAGTGTTGTCACCCTGGGCTGCTCTCATGTAAATGCACTGTAAACGTCTTCTTCTCTCCTCATCTCTATTACAGGGAAGTGGAACCCTATAGTTTACAGAAGATGTGATAATGTTTTATATTTCAATTAAATAAACTGAAAATTGCAATCATACAAGTTGTTTGCCAGTATCAGCAGCTATTTTTTTACATGCTGTACATGTATTTACCTGAAAAAAAATGAAAATGGTTGAATTAGTGTTGTTTCTTTGGAGCTGACTTAATACAGTGGAAATACAACTTTGGATTGTAGATAAACCAATAAGTCATTTTGCATTGGTCTTCTCTTCATGAGACCCACAACTTAGCAGCACCTCTGTCTGCCGAACTCTGCATAGGACATGGTTCATCTATACTGCTTTACAGATACTATGTTGTGAGATCATTAATACATAATATGTATTAATTAATAGATAATAATATAATAGTATACTTACCTCTGTGACATCCCTTAAATGACGGTTTCAACTTATATCAAACTGCAAACAAACGTTCTTTGTCAAATTCCCTGAGGAAGCCAACAAGTGAAACGCGTTGCATTACCAGATGTTTTCTTTCCTAATACCTCAATAGGGATATCACTATCTAGTTTGTTGTTCACTTTTCCCATGATTCTATATATGGGAAAGACCAATTAAAACACTGTTACATATTTTATGCAAAGTTATTTTCAAATTGTTCTTTGCACTATCTTATTGCTTATAACCCTAGCTATCCTTGGTCATTTCTTTCAAC
This sequence comes from Pyxicephalus adspersus, assembly GCF_032062135.1. Classification (NCBI taxonomy): domain Eukaryota; kingdom Metazoa; phylum Chordata; class Amphibia; order Anura; family Pyxicephalidae; genus Pyxicephalus; species Pyxicephalus adspersus. The sequence continues at coordinate 120,070,947 of NC_092862.1, forward strand.
GCACATATTATTTAGGGGAGCGGCTTATTACATTGATGATGAAACATGATTACCACCACTTAGTAGTTATATTTCCTTCGTGAGAAAAATAACATAGGAACAAAAGTCACCAAAGTGTTCCTGCATCCACTATTCCAGTATTTTGTATAATATATATCACGCATTAAAGCACCTCATGTGTACAGGAAGGTGCTACCTTTTCATTTTTAATTACAAAACTTTCCTAATAAATATAAATGTTTCTGTGTGTAAAGTCTTACTTGGTTTGAGTTCAAGTCTGGTTATTCAGACTTAAACCCTCATCTGTATCTTGACAAAGATTGTCCCCCTGCTTGTGGTTTTAGGTTCACCTCTAGTTCCTACTGGTTCAGTTTCATTACTTATTACACAAATAAGAAATAATTAAAGAGATATTGTGGACACTCATATGATTTACACAGGAGTAAATAGTATGGTTCTGTTATTAGGCCAACATTCCGTGTTGAAAAAGATAGGCTTGCCAAAATGTCAGCAACCATACTACAGTTGTGCACCTATGCATTCAGTAATTGTTACGGTTTGAACCTTTTATAGCAGTGTTTCTGTTTTTTAAAGGGATTGTCTCTAATTTAAAAGAACTGTAATTTTTAAGAACATGACGTACATGTGTCAAAATCTTTCATCAATGCTGATTCAGCTTAGTTTCCTTAAAACATATGTGAGATAGGTGTTATTATGTCCTAACCAATTACCTGGTACACATCTGCTTTGGACTACCTTGAATTGGTCCTGGAGCGATCACTTCTCTTTAACTATGTCTCAGATGAATGGCCATCCCACGGGAGTCTTGCAGACTAATTTACAAGGGTCTTCAGAATGACTGAATATACTTTTCAAATTAGAATGGGTCTTGTAAACAATGAACAAATGTAGCCTGAACCTGTAGAAATCTAGTTACAAAGGCAATAAACAACATATTTAATTTATCACCACCTTCAGAGCTCAGAAGCCCTGAAAAATTATTATTTAAACGTCCATCTGTCTATTCTTTGACTCACAAGACTTCCATGAATGCCACTTTAAGACTTAACTAGCACTTCCACCTCTTCTCATCTCTGACCCCTCTTTGCGTCATGGCTTTCCCACCATACAACACATTTCTAGTTTTCTGCTTTTTAGATGCTGTCACGTCATATATATCACCTTGATTTCTGATCTCATGCCCTAATACCACCCTCTCTGTTCTTCCCTGACCTGTTAATGTCCTCCTCAGAATAACCTCACCCTACTCATGTCTTTACAGTTTAATCAGTCCCCCTTGTCTAGCATTCACTTCTTTCACCAATTAGATTTACACTGACTTTTAACATTTTTTACATGTTTCTTATATCCTATCTCTTTAATATTGTCTATCCAGTTTCTTCTGTGCCGTAGGTGTTTCTTACTAAGTAAGCAATTTCTATCACCTCAGACGCCATCACCCTTACCTATTGTATCTCACGTTCTTCCAACGCTTACATTAAATTATCTGTTTTCCTCTTTTTTTTTAAGAAGTTTCCACTCTAAAGGAAGAGGATTTATCCCCAGAAGCATCAGACAAGTTTATCACCTTATACCAGTGTCTGTTCTCTGTACATCATTTTTCTCTTTCTTTGAGTAAAGTGTGTATTACTTTTTTTTTTGTTTCGTTATATTTGTAAAGATGCATAGCTTGTACTTTCAATTTTACAAATTGTATACCATACTGGTTGTCTGTTTATTCCAACTATTGCTTCGCAATAGTGAACGAGATTACATGTGAAAATGTACTGCAATACTGCAATGCACATTACATGCGTCGGTGCACTGAGTTGGCATTCCTAATGGCAACCCCGCAGCACATGGACAGTTCTAAACAAGATGGAATACCCAGGAAGAATATGAAGTGGGACACAAATTACACAGCATTCCAGCTCTCTGCACACCCTGGAGAAGGTGAGAGCCTTGGGCAATTGCCCAGTCTGCCCTAGCCTATAAGCAGCACATATGCTGCAAACCATTGATGTGCCTCTACTTTACAAAGCTCTGTTGAGCAGCCCAATCAAATAAATTGCCAAATACAATTCATATCAATGCAATCAGTAACGGGCATGTGTTTTGAAAATTCAACACACAGCTATAGTGGGAACCCAGCCTTACATGTTACAGACATGGGATAGGTGTGGGTCATTAAGCCATTTGGTTAAGTCAGTGTACCAGTATGGGGAGCATTGGTGTATGAAGTCAGAAATATAGGGGTGAGTTGTAATAACAATGAATAGTAAATTGAATATTTTATAAGCAACAGTGTCTGATTTAGTGTCTGATGGAAGATGAGACATGATAGTGATGGTGGGGTTGTAAACTTCCAGCAGTGTTAATGATAGGTCAGTGGGATAAATGTCTTGTTAGTAGAAGCCCAGACAGGAGTTTACTACAATAGTCAGAATAAGAGATTATTAAGGATTATACAAGGATTTTGGTGGTCTGTGTTTTCTGAATGGGCAAGTTTTGCAGATGTTGCAAAGGTGGTTGGGTCTGGCCTGTAAAAACATCAAGCAGGTGCAATAGGTATGTAACAGGTATATAAAACTAAGAAGGAGCAAGAAGAATGTCCTGAAATGGTGAGAGATTGCATGGGTAAAAAGAAAGCATGGGAAACGATAGCCTGGCCTTAAACACTAAATGGAAGCGTTAAAGCTAGGAGGTTATACTGACCAGAGTTTTGGGAGACCTACACTCCCGTTCTTAAGGTACACGCAAGTAGAGGCACCAGCATCTTATAGATATACTTGCCCTACTTTTTGCCTACAAATATACTTTTCAAAGTATAACATTAGCAGACTAAAAATGAGCAGCACAAATTGATTTTTTATAGGTTTGTTGTCTTTTTTATTTTAACATTAGAAGAAAAATGTCTTCACTTTTTTTTTACTTGGTTGGTTGTTTTGTAACATCTACACTTGGGGTTGCCTGTAGTGCATTGTTTATTTAAAAAAAGTTCTTCCAAATAACATAGCTTCAGATCCACCGCCTTTGTTCTGCCAGTAGATTGACAGAATAATTAGGCAGCCAGCCACAAGTGAGATACTCTAAAGCCAGAAATATACTGTAGATGGGTGACTCATATCAGAAGAGATACTGCCGGGAAGAAACACTCAGCTCAAAGGTCGCCATATTTTGGTCAGTCTTCTCTTTGTCTTACTGCTTTTTTATTAAATGAAAAAAAAAAAAAAACTCAAATAGTGTGTTTTATTTATCGGCAAATTGCTATAATAATCTAATATTTTATGGTCATATAATTTACAGTATAACAATCTGTTTAAGCAAACCCATTTACATATTTGCACAAATTTGGTCCAGTAAGTCTTACTCTTATGCATGTCTCCAAATAATACACAGCTTGGTCTTCAAAGTTGAATTAGGCCTACATATCATGATGTTCAGAGTGACCTAAATGTTTGATTGGGGAAATGCAGGTCTATATTTTCTGCCACAACAAACTATCAAACATCAGCAAGATCTTGAAAAACAAAGAACGGAGTTAAGTGACCTCTCATCATCAACTTCTTAGCCATTAAACTATTTCTTGTTCCAGCAAGTAGTAATGGGATAATAGAGTTCAGGTATTTGCATGCTATATTCTTGATGTTGACTATAAGGAATTTGCAGCAAGGTTGCTCACATTCATCAAGTGTAAAACCCCAGAAAGCCAGGATGAAGTGGCACAAATGAATAATTAGTCATTGTGACATTTTACTTATAGCCCCAAGTTCCACCTCTACTTTCTTGGTATAGCAATTGCATATTGTATAGTTATGACCTTGTAGACTTTGACCACACTGGGTGCAGTACAAGTGCACTCCAATTGATTAAGTCAAACATGGCCTTTTCAATCCCTGCAAGAAGTTTATACTGAGATCTATGGCCACTACCCAGCTGTGCCAGCAAAAGCAGAAATCATAAGGCATCATTTCCACTAAAATGTAATTGTATGTATTTCCAAGTGAAATCAGTTGAAAAAAAAATCATAACATAAAATTGAACAGGACAAAAAACGAAAGGTGTAACTTTACTTAGGATTTATGTTTTTCCTTGGGGTTCATCTATTGGGTATATCAACCCATATGTCATATTTACACATAGGTAGCTTGACACATTTCCTAATGGAAACCAAAAGTCCCAGCACACCAGATTACAGGGCTCTTGCTTTGAGGTTGATGGTCACTATGTTGCCTTGAAATAGAGCAGCCCCCCTGAAACATTGGCTTTTTAACATGTTGTAACTGTAATTTTATAGCAAAGCAAGAATTCTGTATTTAGATTGCTGCTGACTTTGTGTTCTTTTCCTAACTCTTTTCCTAGGTCCGAACTCCTTTCCCACTCACTTTGAAGGATATCCTCATGTTACATTCTCCTTAGTCTAAAAAAAAAACAAGAAGTAGAGAAGGGTCCCTCGCAATGGCAGTGTCTGGTTTGTAAAACGTACACACAAATATTCAGCTCTTGTAGTCTGTGGTTTACCTACAGCGTATCAACCAATTAAAAAAAATTGCCTAAATGTCAACTAATACCACAAAAAAATATTATTTATGGTACTGGTATAGTGAACTCTTCTGGGCAGGGTCCTCTACTCTTCCTTTGTCACTGTCTGTATCTGTCTGTTATTTGCAATCCCTATTTAATGTACAGAGCTGCGTAATGTTGGCGCTTTATAAATTCTGTAATAATAAAAATAATAGCAACAATATGGGGTGTATAAATGTTTGCATCCAAGCTTTCATCCAGGATACCCATATTTATCAAGCTCAGTCCAATTAGAAAATGTGTCTTGGATAAAAGTTGTGTGAACTTTGTGAAAAAAACATCTACAAATGGACCCCTATATGTTTTACCTATTGTAATCTATATACAGCTGACCAATAAATATACTGAAAATGTAACAGGAAAAGGAGCCACAGCCATAGCAAGCAGTGACATCATTTGTGAAATAATTGGTCACATTCATAGCAACAGAAGAGGCACTGGCCACAGTCTAATTTCCCTCCTATGTAACAAAAACTGTTATTGTCTTCTGCTCTCTGGGTCCCATGCCAGCACACTGCCATTGCCAGAGACATTTATAAATGCAGCACAAGGCATTATTGAGTCAGGGAAGAGAGAGTCACTTTATTGGCTTACCATGGGGTCCATTAAGGACATTTTTTTCCCGACACTTAAAAAGCAACAGTGACATTTATGGATAAAGACAGGTACGAAATAAATGGACTCTGTAAGTGCTTATAATTCAAGTACAAATAAAAAAGCCAAGGCAGCAAATTGAATGCTTTAAAGCAACAAAAACATTGGCAGTAAGGTTTAATATTTAAATCAACAGATGGAAATGCTACTGTTTTGTTTTTGGGTAAAAGTAAAATTCAACCATATTTTAAAAGTTTGGTTTGTTATTTTTAAAAACTGAATGATGTCCAGAATATTCTGCTGACTAGTTACAATTAGAAGATTTTAGGGAGCAGGAACTGACTTTTCCTGTTACAGGTATAGGTGGTGAATGGAGAGCCTAATGTTATCATACTTGCTGGATGTTTAGAACTTACTGTAGGCTGGATCTGTGTCAGGCAGGGACTGTGTGTAGAGCAGAAGACATCATCTTCCTTGTTTCTACTATCACTGGGGCTTATTGACCGGTGACTGGTGGTCTGCACATTGTATATCTTACAGCTTTACCTACATTGCATTTGCAGTCAATTGGGCTGCTATTTTTTCATTGTGTCACTTTTCCAACCACTATGTTGTCCTGGGTTTGTGTTATATTACTGTGGTCCTTTATGTTGTCTAAGAAAATACGTATTTGCTATCTATCTATCTATCTATCTATCTATCTATCTATCTATCTATATTAATGGGTCATAGTTCTACATTATGAAATATACCTATTCTGTAAGGAATGTTCTATCAGCATGCATGCACAAGATTGTTCTCTGAATCTGTATGTATCCGAATACACTTATCTATAAAATATTTCCCCTCCTTTGTCTCAATATTTGGCCCCATATATACTAAATATCTAAACATTATATGGTAATTATTACTGTTTGTACCCAATGCCTACAGAACAACTACATGGGAGTGAAATAAAATCTGTCTATTTAAAATATGACAGTAAAAAATGAAGGCGTGTAGATAATATAACAGGCAAGTGGACAGGTGCTCATCCAACCAGATGTACAGGTAATGCAGGTGCTCTGCCAGACAGGTTCCCAGATCTACTTGGTAGTCTACCAGCAAATAAGACAGGTGTTTCAGTTTCTGCATATCCTATTGTTTTATTTTATTATAAATGCAAATGTCTTTGCCTTACAAGTGACATATATATGTCAGTCATTTACCTATCCCAGAAGAAAAGCTTCATAGTGCTTTAGAGTGAACTGATGAATATTAAATACAGATAGATTTCTACTTGCAGAAATAGAAAAAAAGCCATTGCCCTTACATCCTGAAACAATATGGCCCTGATTTAATATAGCTGATGCACATATGTTGGTGTATTGATCGAGTGCTGACAAGTATATCACACCATGGCAGTATATCTTCTATATGTGTCCATAGATGTGAGCGGAGATGTTCCAACCTATATATTCTGATTCTACTAAAAAGTATGTCTTACCCTGCAGTGTCTGAACATACACCAACTAAGAGTGTCATGCCGAATATAACAATGTCCAAAATTGCTGCATTTTTTGAGAAGTTCTTTATTGTTACACAAGTAGAGAAACACATACAATCACATTAGGGGAATGCAATATGACCTGTTTAAATGATGATACAATAGTGGTTATTGAAATTTAATTTCGTCATAAAGTCCAAGGGTGATTCCAGAATCACTAATTAAAGCACACATAAGAATCACACAGTAAGAAGCTCGTTAGTTATAACATTTGCAATAGTAATGAAGATGCCATTGTCTGGACACCCTGAAGAAGATATGTGAAATTACCTAGTAGGCTGATTAACTCTTGCAGCAGTAGACCCCCAGGTTTGAATCTTGGCACAGACTTGGAACTGCATGGAGTTTGTATGATCTCTGTGTTTTTGTGGGTGCTCTCTGATTTTTTCCCACATTCCTAAAAACATACTGGTAGGGTAATTGGTGTCCCCTGCAAAACTGTCTTTAGACAGTGTTTGGGGACATTAAACTAAAGTATGGACATTAGCTTGTGAGCTCCTCTGAGAGACTGTTTGTGACATAACAATGGGCTCTGTACAGCTCCTTGGGAATAGTTAATGCTGTATAAATACAATATAGAATGGTGATAATACGATCGCAGGTCATTTTATGACCCTTTGGTTCCACCACCAACTCAATATTTTGTATTTCTTTTCAGGCATTTGGTACCTATTTTACTGAGGTCAAATGTCTCTAGCATCAGTGGTTGCTTTATAGGAAAGTACGCAATGGAAGGCAATGCACTACAAGAATAAGGTGTGTGGGGGTTGGCTTAAAGAAGCCATCGCATTACATCAAAACAAAAAATAAAGTGGTTTTAGGGAGGTATACTATAAAACTATATTATTATTTCTGTACGAACATAAAAAGCAAGTAATAAAGTAGAAATTCAAATGTAATATAATGTTAATAATAATGTAAATAATTATAAATAATGCTACATAATATATATTTATTATATACATAATATATTTTTAATAGATTTATTTTTTTACTAAAATACTATATTAATATTTCAGTACGAACATAAAAAGCAAGTAATAAAGTAGAAATTCAAACATAATATAATCTTTATTGATTTCCAGGTAAGATTACAATATTAACAGTGAAATGTTGACTATCAAATGTAAAAAAAACACAGTTATTGTTCTGTATTTCATAAATGTGCTACTTTTTATTTCAACAATTGTTCATCCACATAAATACTACCTTAGTTTATGTAATATTTTTGCCTACATTTTAGAAGCCTAGAAGCAGAAGCCTGAGTTGAAATGATTTTTTACAATTCTCTCCTCAGTGCAAAATCTAAAACCAAACAGCAGTTCAGTGGTTCTTGCCAAATTATTCTTGATTCTGCAGTACCTTGGACAGATGCCCAAATCTCATTGGCTGTGCAATAGATACAGGAGGCGTGGCAATTCCATATTATCCAGAACAGAGTTCCCACTGCCAGGCTGTTCTATGCAAAGGCTTGGTGCTGATGTGAAAAAAGACCTGGAACTTTACAAAAATATAAACTGCACTCAGGTAGACATATACACATGGATGATGTAACATATTGCTTTATGTACATTAATACTTAAAACCCAACATTACAAAATGCTAACTATTCAGATATGTTATGCAAGAGAAATACCACACTGGCAAATTGATATGCTGGGACACAGAACAGATAGCATAATGCTGCCAATGGGTAAAAGGACATTAATAGTTCACTGGTAATAGCTCCTGATACACAGATCACTGCTTATCTTGGATAAAGCTCCCACTCCAACATATTCACCAGTTTTTGCAAGAAAAATACTATTTTATAACCAGCCTACTCTGCTGTGTCATTTATATGAACCATTTAGAATAATGATGACCGGTGGTTCCCTAGACCACTTGTGGGCTGGAAAAATTTTGGTGGTCCACAAAAAAATTTGGACATTTTTTGCAATTTTTATGTTTTATTAATATAAAACAAAAATAATATTCTAATAAATTCTTATATTCTGAATGAGAATTTTCGCCTTTATATTGCACTAAATTCACAAACTGTACTAGAGACAGAAAAACAAGGGAGGCGCAGCATGACGTGAGCGTGTGTTAGGTTGTATGAGGCAACCATTGCCGAGCTGTACACTTCAGTATTGTTTCCACCATTACAACAGTCACCCTGCTCCGCCAATACCGATTCTCATACGATTGTTTTGTTTATATATTCCTCAGATGCTCTTTTAGGTAAGTGTGACCTTAACTGTGTATTAGCTTTAACTGTTATATTTAATAGGAACAAATAGTTTGACTTTGATAACTATCATTTCTTGTTTGGTCTTAGATAAATAAAACCATAATGAGTGAGAAAAAGCAAACAAATATTTTGCATTTCTTTAGTAATACCAAAGATAATGTAACTAATGATAATAGTAACAATAGTAATACTTCAGTTAGCCGTGAGCTGATCAATGAATCAGAGCCTGCACAGTCCTCATCAGGCATCATTAGGAAGATCATTATTTTACAAATGTATTTATCTTTTAAAAAAAAACATATCATTGGTCCACAGGATTTAAAATTATGAATTCGGTGGTCCGAAAGGTTGGCAACCCCTTCTCTAGACTGAGCCCACGCTAACAAGTTGTTTGGCTTGACATCATCATGCCTCCTTCTGGATCCTAAAAGGATCATTTGCTATAGAGTCAATAGGTAGTATCTACCCATATGCTCATATGGGGCATTTATATTTTTTTGGGGGGGGAGAGTGAATAGAGTTAAACTTGAATTCCCAAATAGAAAAATGCATTTTGTTTATCATGGTAATGAAATCCTGGCTCTTTTATGCTATGATATTATGAGTACATCACACTAGTTTAAGCACGTTGTAACACCATACTAAATACCATATATAAACACCATACTAAATACCATATACTAAATACTATACCATCCTAAAAAAAGGGTGACAGAAGAACAATTGAGCGCTGTAAGCATAGCACTTTTCTGTTCTTTGGAGAGGAGAGGGGAAGAATGACACCCAGCTGTGCTCTTCTCCCTTGACTTGTGGTCATCCACCGTCGGTCATTCATGGAAATTGGGTGACCCCTGTACACATGTCCGATTCTTGCAAGGCAAACCCGATCACTCATATCGTGCAAGAATCATTTTGTGGTACATAGAGAACCCCCTGCTCTCCTGCTGTGCACTATGTTCAACCATTGCAAACATGTTTGTATGGGAAATCCAGACTTATCATTGTGTTAGTTGCCTGAAGGTCATCTATAAGACTAATATAATTTTTTCCGTTTCATAAGTTTTTCACCTTAACTAGTCCAAACAGTTTCCTCTAGTGCTTGCTTACAAGGTTAATTTCTAATAGTTTTTTGAATTGTACTTATGATGTAGAAGAGCATTTTTCCTTTACAGCAATTACAAGCAATTGCTTGGGATACAAACTTGGAGAGGGTCTTTTGGTCTTTTGTATTGCTTTAGATCTACAATAACTCAATCGAAATGGAAGAATAAAATAGCAATTTATTTGAGATTAACTGTATTAAGTAAAATAATGTCCATAAAATAAAAATGAGATAATGAAAATCGATACAGAACACTAGTAAGGCCAGCATGAAGCAGGCTTGTTCTACCCCAGAGGAGCAATAGCCCACAGCTGTTATATGTATCAATATAGGATCTACAACAGGCTGTTTTGGATAGAATTAAAGAGTAATCGATCCATAATCTTCCTTAAGGGAAACATCAAGCTACAGCGAAAAAAAGAAGAATAAAATAGCAAGCAAAATAATATATTCATGTCTTTAAAATTACACTGTATTACAAAAACAGATCGCAATTTGCCCAATTACTTGTGAATTATTGCTAGACTTAAAATCCAGATTCAATGTCTCTGGAGTATTAATATATCACTCCTTTATCCACTACTGCCAAGAGGATATTGGGGTCATTTGTAAACATAAATCTAAAGAGAATGTAAAGTATTTTTAATGTGGAATCAAACTTTTTTTTTAATAAAAAATATGGATAAGCTTGGGAAGGCTAGAAACTGCCATATTTTTACTGACCTTATGGAGATTCCCTTCCTATTTGGTCACTGGGAAGGAAAAGGAAGAAATAATATCCCTAACACAATATGGTTTTTAAAGTGACTGCTAAATGCCTGGTTGTGTGACTAATATCTGTCACAGTTTCAGAATGGTCAATGGGTACACATTTGTCCTGGGTCAATATCTAGGACAGCACTGAAGTATGTATTAAACATAAGCTATAGATTCATTTAAAGCCCAATTTGAGGTTCCAATTGCCCCACTCACATTTTTTTCATTTCAGTATACATATATTTTGCAGTAATTTTTGATCTTTTGGTTTGAACATCCTCTTCCTTTTCTGAATGCTTCTGATGCTTATGTAATGATGAAATTGTCGTCATTCTCTATAGCATTATAGTGTAAATCCAGAGTTCTTTGATATTGTACACTCAGAAAGCTTGTCCAGGATAACCTTGGCTCACAGTAAGTGGGCTGAAGGACAATCGGAGTCAATAAGCCTGGGGCTGCACCCTGGAGTCGTCAGTCTGTAGAGAAGACAGTGCAACACTGTGCAGTTTTTGTTATTTTGCACAGTGCTGGTCAAAATAAGTTTTTTTTTAAATAAAAGTAGAATCACAGCTTTAACCACATCTTTATTTAAACAGATGAGACTTTAGAATAGACAAGTTCATCTTTACTAATTAGGGTGCAATGTGCAACAAATAACCTGAAGGATGGAGGTCAATAATATAGATCTGGGACTGTTTCCAAGTTTCGTGCAGAGGACAAAATGAACAAAATGAGTTTTTAAAACTGCAGGATGCTGCTCAGCCTTTGGATAGAAGTACTTTATTTACACAAAGGAAAATGTTCCGAATATGCACATTTAATGTTCACTATATCCACACTTTTGTGCAGAATATCCACATTTAATGGTGTGGGAGGGAGTCAAATGCCAGGAGGTAGCCCACTCTATACTGAAATAGCCAAAAAACCTTCTCATTGTTCAAAGGCCTACCAATATTAATTTTGCTCTATATCTCTTGAAGTACAGAATTCCTGCAGCACTCCATTGTCACACTTATAACAATGTGGACAGAGATCCAAAGAAAAGGATCTAAGCAGTATTTGAAGTTCATAACATGGATTTAAAATGTGAACCTTAAACTTCCTCTATTACAAGCTCTCAGAAGTTTAACATCATGCTTCTGACTTTGAATGCTGTCTCCGGTGATATGTCTTTTTATTAGGTGTTTTTTTTTCCATTGTGTTCTTTCAGTGCTAAAACCTCAAATTATGATTTATATTTAAAGACCATAGCTTCTCTCTGCCCAAATGCACAGACAACACACAGTCTACAAAGTAGTCCCTAAATGACCACACCAGTGGAAGTTTTTATAAAGGTAAGACAGGTTTTTAAAGAAAGGTAAGACAGAAGAAGTTTAATGTTGGCACCTCTGGTTAACTTCCGTAAGCGTGAAAGGAGGAAGAAAAGCACCAACTGTGGTATTACAGGCAGAGATCTAGAGATAATGCACTCCATTGAAGAAAGGTTCATTTTGGGTTAAACTCTGAACTTCTGACACAATCAAAAGGTAATTTTGTTCACCTATAAACAAATATATTTAACAAAGCAAAAGAAGAGAATTTCATTATTAGTGTTTACATGACACCATTACTTCCGCATTTTGCTCAGTGTACCAGAGCTGGTCATGAGTCCTGATCAGTCTGTGCAATAAAAACATAGTGACACCTCAGTCGCCATTCAAGCATCACATTGCTTTAATAATGCTGAGCCCCTCCTGCTGCAGTTTATGACCTGTGTGCTCCAAATTACCTTTTGTGCTCCAAGTGACCCTGTATGTTTCTGTGATCTGTGCTGCCCATCTGTGAACCAGTGATCCTCCGTGTTCTTGTGGGCCTGCATCACTGTCTTTTTAGTTACAGACCCCTGGTTATCCCTGGCGGTGCCTGCCCTTCACTCTCCCCAATTTTTGGTCTTTTCATCACTCTGAGATCACCTGTCATCTTTGCACCTCAATATACAGCTGCCCTTTTTTGTCTGAAGGCGGCAACTTGGCAAGACCACCAAAAAACTCCATCATTAGTTGCAAGGTTTATTGATGATGGTGGTGTATTTAGACTTTCCACCGCAGCCCATTTAGGGCTTCTTATACGGCCCTGGTCCAGCACCAGTGCTCAGCAGATGCCAGTCCCTAAATCAAACGCCTAGCTCTTCACCTTTAGAAAACCTCCTTTCAGCCTGGGAAGGCTAGCTGCGCCGTCCCAGCACACTGCTACCCCCGGAAATTATGCACACAAGGGATGGCGTCTGGGGAAGGATTGCAAGAGAACCAGAAACTCACAGATAATGCAGTACAAAGGTTTCCAGCAGAAGCACATACAGAATAAAGAGAGAGGTCATACACGGGTAATCAGTCCACCAGACAAAGTATCCAAGGATAAAGTCAATACAGAGTCAGGGTCGCAGGCCCAGGGTCAGTCCATGCAGCATACAATTACAGGGTCAGAAACAGGCAATGTTAGCAACAGTAAATCTAAGGGATAATACACCAGCAGCTTAACGCTACAACAGGCACTGGTGACTTGGAGAAGAGAGGCTGTAAAGTCCCAGCAGCCAGTGGCAGGGCATGATTGAGCCCGGGACTAACTTGCTCCTAAAATCCCCTTCAATTCTACACAGCTTTGGAGTTTGTACTGAGCATACCAAGAAAGTACATCTCAGGGTGGGCAAATGTCCGAATAAGGTGGGATACTGCGTTGGTGCACAGCAAGGGATTGCTGGCCAGATAAGGGTCTCCTAACACCTAATACTCCCCATTCTAAAATACTATCTACTACCTGGACAAGCCAGCTTCCAATGGATTCAAATCCCTGGTTGTGCCAAATGTAAATTACTTTTATAAATGTGGGAAGTGGTTAGAACATCTGCTAGTATTATACTATGTCTCCGCTGGTGTGATTTCCCTAAATTTCCTCTCCTGGTGACCCTCCACCACAGTCTGAAATTTTAATTGTCATTGTGGCAGTAAGAGGAAATTGTGGAAAGGTTACAAACTCTTTCAGGTTTATATTACTATCTTCTTCCTCATTGGGAAAACCTCCCCTCAACCTGCAAAACTCCCGAATAGTGTCAGTGACAGGAACAAAAATCAGAAACTCTCCACTCCATCCCTATTTTAATTAAAACCAGTTTTAGCCAATAGAAAAATAAACTCTGCTTATGACTTGCATTTAAGCGTTCTGATTTGTGGGAAATTGACTTTAATTGAGTGTAGAAACCACTTTAACCACATACTACCACTAAAACCTTTAAAGTGTATTAGGAAACAATATTTGGAAATATTACAAATTAAAAAAATGATTCCAGTACATAGCAGATCTATAAATCTTCTGGCTATGGGTATTGAAAAAAACAAAGGCCAAACCTGCTTGGAAGTTTCACCAAGAAGCCTGGAAATAATTGCTCTTGCTGAGAATGGTTTTGTTGTGTGCACTGTGAGCCTTTTATATAGAAGTCCTTTTAATGAGGGAAGCAGCTACATCATTAATAAGGTACTAGTGTACACATGCAAAAGTTCTTAGGGAGACTGTGTCACACTTTCCGCTCCTAAATGACTTGGCTGTAAAATGGGACTGAAAACGGTTGCAGTAAAATCCTGACTCCAGCGCATGCATGCCAATAACGGCTCTGGGGAAAATTACATGTTGTTTGTATAATGGTGTGCCAATTTATATATGAAACTTTATTAAAAGATTGTCATTTCCTTTGGCAAATTAACTCTTCCCTTCAATGTAGGCCTACAGACAGAGAGTAGGATCGGTCTGTATAATAATCCAGCAGCAGGTAAACAGCAACACAAAACAGACATTTGTAATTCAACACATTATAATAGGCATTCTTTTCTCAGCACTCAAACTTTTTTTCCAACAGTTATTACAATTATTTCTTTATTGACTCTTGACCACGGCCATATTATTTGTTGGCCTTATCTCTTAGTTGTTAGATTGCCTAAAACAGGTAGTCCCCAGGTTACATACGAGATAGGGACTGTAGGTTTGTTCCTAAGTTGAATTTGTATGTAAGTCGGAACAGGTACATTTTTTTAATAAACGCAATTAGGAAAGATGTTTGTCTCAACATATTATTAGCCAGCGTGGTGTCAGTTACTGTATAAAATCCTCAGAGTTAATCACAAAGCAAAAAAAAACTTGGAGCCTAGACATTTGTTAACTTCTGGAGCAAGCTGTGCTTTGATATGCAAAAAGAAACAACTGCAGAGTTTGTCCTATTTATTAAAGAGTTACAAGAGGCTGCAGAAAGAGCTCACCCCCTAAGATCACCCACAACCTCAGCTGTGTTTAGCAAAAGATTTCTTCTGCAAGACATGCAAACTTCTACCTCCCCCCATTTAGCCTCTGTCCTACACACAAGTAAGCAGGGAAGCCCTGTTTGTATCTAGGAGTTGTCTGTATGTCGGATGTTCTTAACTAGGGGTCAACCTGTATACCCTCAGTTTAGTGCAGTGTTTAATATGGGGGACCCCTTGAAACAACTTTAAAGTCTTTAGGAAACCTTGACTATAATTACTATATCCACAGCTTCCAGTACATTAGCCTGGTTGTCAGTAAATTGCCCTAAAAGTCACAAATTGGTCATTTCTCAAGGAACCTCTAGCAACCTTTGGAGGAACCCTGGTTGAGAAACACTGATTTAGAAATTTAACTTACATGTTGCCTACAACTGCTGAATGATTTTAGGCACTATAGAGCTGCATTCTTTGTTTTCACATTGCATTTTCTGGTACTGTAAAACAATTAAATTAGCAATAAATCTATGATCATTCCTGATAATTCCTGATTATTGAGCTTACCTGTCAGTATAAAATCCGTGGGGACCACGCATTGGCTGCTGTTCAATAGACACAATAGACAATAGAGTGATGCCGCTACTACAATTGTGTCTATAAAATACGGGGGCACGCATAGGCAGAGAGGCCGCTGGTCTAGAGATGCGAGTGATGCTGGGAATCGTAGTAGCGACATTGTACTCACGTCTATAGAACAGCAGCTTAGTATGATATGCAGCTGACCCGCCATTACTACGGATTGCAGTAGTGACGGGCCAGCTGCAATTCATTTTGAATTCTTTTGGGGCCGTGCCGGGCCAGAGTTTGACACGCCTGTACTTTAGTAATATACCTAATAGATGTTGAAGAGAATGTACATCACAGATTTTTTTTATTACATTTAGGACTGAAAATTAACATTTTGAAAAATCTTTTTTGCCATGTAAGTATGAATTATTGCACATTAATATCTTGCATTCTCTTCTAAACCATCATGTAGAGCTGTTGAGTCTGTGGAGGAACACCGTTATCTACCGCTGTTCTGAAATGGGCCTTATGCTTTTATTGAACATAGGGAGCATAAGGAAAGGGGCAGAATGAATAAAAGGTAGTGTGTCCCTATCTGACTTTAGGTACACCTTCAGTCTAGATAATATTAGATTGGTAAATTTATTAAAGTGGAAGTAAACTGAAAAAAAAAAAAAACTCCCTCACCTTTACCTTTGCAGATCTATCAATCTATCCAGAGGTTTTCTGGATTGGGTCCCCCGTCGTCCCAGTATCCTCCTGCCCCATCATCTTCTTTGGCCTTCTTCTGCCTTCTTCATATGTCAGCCGATTTTGCACTGTGCAAATGCGAAATTGGGTGGCATGGGGAAAAAAAGAGTGCCGACCTCACTGTGCATGCATGAGATCGGCATTTTTTTCCCATTTGGAGAAAAGGCTCCTCCTGCGCATGACCATGATCGGATGCATGGAAGAAGCAGCCTGAAGCCTGGGGGGATGCGTGACGTATGTATCCCGGGAGGCTCTGCGATATTCAAGACAGAAAAGAGAGAGGCTTTTTACCTAATATTAAAGAGTTGTTTACCCTTTTATGTATGGTAAAAATATTAGTTTTTGTTTAGGCTTATTATATTGGAACAAATCCTATAAAATATTCTGATCGTTCTTTTGGATTTTATTACAGCAAACAATTTCTTCTCCTTTGGTTTAATCACTCCTGGCATCCTCAAGGTGATGCTTTGCATGATGACCCAGGCCCTATTCAGCCATCAGGAGCTCCCACAGGGAGTTATGCAAGGGGGGCCCAAGTCAAGTCTGCACAGGGGCCCACTGTTGGCTTTGTCTGCCACTGCTAGTAGACATTGTTGGGGCAGTCTCCATAGAGAAAAGAATCTGTACAGTAGGACAGCAGCTGAAAAAAAATATATACCAATGCTCAGAGAACAGAAATATCTGATTCTGTGTGAGTGTTCCACTGAGTACATTAGTTCAAAGCTAGATAAATAACCAATAAAAACAAATCTGCTTTCAATAAGGATTCTATGGGCTCCCTGTCAACTGGTATAATACTGTCACATAAAAACACACTTAGGCTCATGTGCTACTATAAAATAAGCACAGTCAGGATAACAAACTGCCAGTACATTTACTTCATTGGGTTAAGTGAACATGGAATACTCTCAGGAGTGCTTCAAAAGTACAAATGCTGAAGGCTACAAATCAGTTGTCATCAGAAAAAAACAATGTTTCCAGGAATGGCTTGTTTATTAAGTGGAACTGCATTTCCTGCGATGGCCTATTTGTATTCACAAAACACATGAGCAGGTCTTGTTCATCTGTTGCTGCAGACCTAAAATGTTGGGTAGCATGAAGATATCTTCTAAACTAAACCTAAAGCAAAGTAACAAGATGAATATATATTGACAATATGATATATTATATTTACAAAAAATCACCACTTCATTTGTAAACAACATAAAATTGCCAAAATGACAGTTCTGTAAAGTGTTAGAAGAAAAATCATGATGAATGAAGATGTTTCTGCTGCTCTGACTATTGTTCACAAGTATGCTGGAAAAAGTAGAAAATGCAAAGTTAGAGAGAACAATAGCATTTCAGACCTCCAAGATGTGGCCCCTTTATTATTTCATTAGAAAAAGGATCAAGACCGAATTAGATAAATTGTTAAGGCTGCTTCTTTTAAAGGGAATCTGTAGTTAATATTCTTTATTTCTTATGATCAAGAATGACAATATAATTCAGTGTTACAGTATATTTCATAAAATATATTCTTAGCACCAGTAGCTAAAGCAAGTCTCTTACAGCAGTTGTGAACTAGTCAGAGGAAGAACGCACCCAACTTCATCTCAGGCTAGAAGAAAAGGGTGAAAGTTAACTAGATGAATAATACGGTCTGCCAAAATGCACTGACAATTAAAGTGTGGGGGAATTCATATTAACATTTATTGGTTGTGCAAATAAATGAACCCCACAATAAATGAAAAGTTACAAAATCAATTTATAACCTCTTAAACATTTATTATTATAATTAGAATTTAATATTGAGCAAAATAAATAATAGTTTCTATGTAAAGCAAACCAACAGTTTGATTATCATTTATGCAGAGCTTCACCGATACATGTGCTTCCCTTCCCCTGGTCCCCAGTAGTCACTGGATTTGGACTTCCTATGTGACAGAGCTAAGTGATGGCCCAGTGCTGACACATGGAGTGATTATCCAGCTCCTCCACATTCTAAAAATCAAGAGTTTCCTTCGGCTCCTGATGCTGAACCAAATGGCAGCGAAGCAAAGGATCAGCAAGTATATGCTACTAGAATTTAAAACTTAGACAGGGATATGAAGCCAATGGGTGGGAAGGTAGTTGGAGTAATGCCATCATATGGAATGAGTGACATGCTTCTCCATACCCAGATGTATTAAAAATGTGCTTTGGTTTCTGAGGCTGAGTGGAGCACCATGGGAGAAGGGTAAGTATATGCTCCTATTGATCATACCTAAAATCATGGAGTGAGTCACATGGTACTCCATACTCAGATCCATCAATGGTTTTCTTTGGCTTCTGATGCCAACTCGAGCATTAGGAAAGGAAATGATGATCTCCTAGGTTTAGAGATAGAGAAAAGAAATGGAAGTACAGTATATGCTACTGTAAGTAGTGGAGACGTACACAGGAATATGAAGTATATGTGTGACAGAGCTTGAAGTAATGCTGTCAAATAAAGCGAGCTACTCCATACCCAGAGGTATCAAATATTTCCTTTGGTTTCTGAGGCTTCATGGGAGCAAAGGAATGGTAAATACATGCTTCCACTATCATATCTTAAACAGGGGTACAAACGTGTTGTGTAATAGTGCTAAGTTATTTGTTCCTCCATACTATATAGAGAAGAAACACAGAAAAACATATGGACTTGTTTCCACCTACATGAAGATCTATGATAAATGCATTTTTTTCAAATAAAACGGAACTAAATATTTAATAAAAATGCCAGGAGCGTGAATATTTTGGTAAAAGAGACTTTGCTTGTTCATTTACAGAAAACACATCATCAGTGGATACCAAATAGATAAAAAGAAGAAATTATCCAGAAGAAATGATGCTGAGTAGGACAAAAGCAGAGGTGAGTCTACATAATGTACAAGTATGACGAGTGATCCAGCACATCTGGAATGGATCTGGTCCAGGGTCCAAACATTTACTAGCAAATGACTTTGAAGAAATCCATTTCGGGTTTGCTGCACCAGATCCATTCCAGGTTAGCTGGGTCACCCAGCTTCACTGATGAAATTGTATTCTCTCCAGCCGTGAAGAGCTTTAATAAATCAGGCCAAATGTGTGAAGGGAAAGGAAACTGGGACACTGCGTAATATGTTGGCACTTTATGAATACTGGTAATTAATATTAGATCCCTCAAAAATATGGCACATTGCGAATACAAGGTAATACTACAATGGTTGTTGCCATATTTGTTTTGGAGAGAACAAAGCCTTGTTTTTTGGTTGGAAGCCAGGCAGGTATAAGGAAGACCACGTATACCGACTACACACAATGCCTGGAAAGAAATATTAGAATGCTGTTTCTGTGCAATATGCTAAAGAATTTACAGAAATGAATGCATGTTCCACAAACTGATGAGTTGTTTAGAAGGAAAGTCTTTATTCTGCTCCTCTTTGATGTAGAGTTTGAATGATGATGACAACATAATTTGTTTACACAAAAGATGAAGAATAATTATAAATGCGCACTTATATCATACAGTCCTGGAGGAAATAAAACAGCAAACAGGTTGATTCTGCAGTAGCATAAGTTAGATGTATACTAAGCATAAATCATCTCACAATGAATAGCTATTTGAAATGTAAATACATGTAAACCAGGAAACAGAGCAATAAAATAATCTGTGGTAACATGCACCACCTCCACCTAGTGCCTGGGGACCATTTGTCAATCACATTGTTCTTTATTGTAGAGGAGTGAATTATGTGATATTTTGGATCTTCAGCGTTCCTTTTTGTGACTTCATGCTCACCTAGGTGTAGCAGCTGAACTCCCTGGACCAAGGTAATTATTTTGGTAATTTAGGAGATGTGCTGCTATAGCCGTTAGTATCTAAGGATTAAGAGGTCCTCTTTTTTCATGCAGGTAAAAGCCCCAAACTACTACTTACCTTTACTTGTATAAAGCTGTCGATACCTCTGCAATCCTAATCGAGTTGGTTCCGTCTTCCTTCTTCAACCCAATGCAGGCAGGACCCCGGGCGCAACCATCTTATTCTGCTAAAAGCGATTAGTCCCATCCCTCTTGATTTCCACAAAAGGATGAGAAGCTACAGTATTATCTTGAGTCCACCTCATTTCCTGTCTGATGGACTTAACAAGATCATCCAGCTCTCCCCTACCCATCAGTGTTGTCATGGTCCTCCTCTTTTCAGTTGATTGCTTTCTGTCCTGTCAGTGATTTAGTCTCAGCTTCATGTGTCAGCATTAAATAACATGCATCCAGTAATGCCTATGTGCTGATACAGTGTGTGAGAGTCAGTGCTGGGAGAAATCCCCCTTGGTTAAACATCTACTTCTCACAAAGCAGCTCAATGAATCATGAAAAAATATGGTTGTGACAATGTTGACAGAGATGGTAGTTCAATGTACCAGGATAGACCAAAGTACAAAAGAGTCAAAGTTTGTGATAATGCTGCCTGATGGTGGCAGAGGAATTTT
Organism: Pyxicephalus adspersus; assembly: GCF_032062135.1. Lineage (NCBI taxonomy): Eukaryota > Metazoa > Chordata > Amphibia > Anura > Pyxicephalidae > Pyxicephalus > Pyxicephalus adspersus. The sequence continues at coordinate 120,091,810 of NC_092862.1, forward strand.
AAATCTGATAAGAAGGGTTAGTGAAAAACTGTTAGGAAAACAAGCTCAGTATAGGGGAAAAGAGGTATAGAAGATGGTCTTAAGTTTGTTCAGTTTTACATGAGGGAGAATTGTGCTGATTCGTTATCTCTGAAACTGACAGCTGAAGGACCCTGAAATGTAGAAACAATACAAAGATGTTTCCTGTATTCCATGCACGAACACATCCTCTACTTCCGTTTGGTTACAGAGACTTTGGATTCCTCCTCCCCGCACCTAAGGATGGATCTTTTTCAGATGTTGAGGACTTAAAAACATTACAAGGTCACTTACTCATTACACATTACAAGGTCAAAGAAATTAAAATAAGTGCAGAGGACATTACACAGGGGAAAAAGGGAAAGACTTAAGGCTACTTTAAGGTTCTGACTATATAGTTCAGCTTTGAGGGAGAATTTAACTGTAGAGAAAACCCATAACCATGTAAGAAAATGGCACACAAACAAAATTCTAAAAAAAAAATGTAAAAGAATTTTAGAGAGGCAAACTATATATAAAACAAATCACTGGTTTATATTTAAAGATGTTATCTGGAACTGAAGCAGATCCAAGTGGATGTTAGACTTCCACCAAACATGTAGGGTTCTTCCATTTAGGAGTTCCTAGGTTTTCTTGGGCAAAGATCTGCAACTGAAGATTTCACTTATAGCCATCTACTGATGAAATCAGTTATTACAGCATGACTATACATACCGAGACTATACAGCATGACTATAAAACATAGGGAGAAGTGTATTTCACTGGTCACATTATGATATTCCAAAGTAAGGAAAACCATAGACCAGAGTGCAGCTGGACAAGGTGGGGAACCTATAAGCGTTTCTTCACACCGGTGTGGTCTAATTAGCTCACATTTTTATTCCTTTTTATTACAAATTCCTTTAAGGACATTACAATTTAAAAACAACAAGCTCACAGATACTGTGAATATTATTGCCAAATCAATAAAACATTACAAAACTGAAGCATTACAATAAATACAATTCAAGAAATAAATTTTACTCCAGAATCAGCTATCACAAACGTGCGTCTAGTGACATTATTGTTCTTCAAATGACGTGAAAGTAAAGAAAAAGTCTGCACATTGTCTGGTAGCATTGCGTCTTTTGAAAAGAGGAGCCTATGAGTAGTAATATGCTGCCACAACTTACAAAGGTAAGGTTTATAGTCCAAGATGGAAGCGGAGGCTTCAGTGGAATGAGAGGATCCTTTGCTGACATCATTAGAGAATTTCTGCATGAGTGTTTGTGTGGAAGCAAAAAGAACCAACTTGTATTCCTTGAGCAGTTTATCGAGAAGCTCTATGCATTTTCTTATGTTGGACTCTTGTTTGGCAATGCTATCTCCTCCATTATTCCGGTCTATCCAGTAGAAGGAAGACAAGCTATCTATGATTAAAAGGCACAGTGTGGGATGACTGCAAAACATGTTTTCTAGAGAATAAAGAGTAAGAAGAAGCTGAACACTACTGCTGCAACAGACTAGGAAGAATCTACTCAAACACTCTTTCACCGTCTCCTCATTGCTCTCTGCCAGTCTGTGTTCGAGGATAGTCACCAGCCGAAGCATATCAAAGTGATAATCAGTGTCTATGTAGATCACTTCCACTTGTAAGCCACCTTCGGATTTAGGCAAGATGCACCGTGCAATTAGATGACATATCATTTCTGTTTTTCCTGTGCCTTCGGCACCGTGAAATTCAATTACGTCACCTGTGAAAAAAAGGACAGCATTGGCTTATTGTTTCTTTGGTTTAAGATCAGATGGCTGTACAAAACATCCTACAGGGCTAAGACAAAAACACTATGTTTACGCCACTACTTCAAACAGTAAATGTTATCACTCATATCGTATATGGGAGGTTTGGCAGTTAAAAGAAAGATATAAAGCCTGATTAAACTTTCAATATATATCAGCAATATACATTTCAAGTGCATCAAAATAATTTTTTTTTTTTTAAAGAAGCCACCCCTTGTGTATAAAAGCTTGTCCTCTTTCAGCAGACTACAAAACAGGACCATTGAAAACAGTAGTTTCTATGTTGAGGTGTGACATGCCCCTGGCTAATTTAAACCTTAGCGGGGGGCTCAGAGGTTAGCACTCTGGCCGTTGCAGCACTAGGACCCAGGTTCAAATCTTAGCCAGGACACTATCTGCATGGAGTTTGCAGGTTCTCCCTGTGTTTGTGTGGGTTTCCTCCTACATCCCCAAAACATGCAGTTATGGTATTAGACTGTGTTAATGATATATGACTATGGTGGAAGCCCCTTTGTGGGACAGCTCGTGACATGACTATGGACATTATACAGCACTATACAGTTAGATCCATAAATATTTAGACAGAGATTTTTTTTTCTAATTTTGGTTCTGTTCATTACCACAGTTAATATTAAATGAAACAACTCAGATGCAGTTGAACTGCAGACTTTCATTCATTTTCAATTCAGTGGGTTGAACAAAAAGATTGCATAAAAATGTGAGGAACTAAAGCCATTTTTA
>NC_092862.1:120096638-120147050 GCF_032062135.1 Pyxicephalus adspersus
AGTCTAGCAAGCAACTAAGGAAATAGAAACAAGAACAGTAAATAGTACAATAAAATATAACATTTCAACAATTTTAAATATTACGTTATAGAGAAACTAAACCTTTGGTAAATACTCTGGTTTCACCAATTTGCTGACAAATAAAGACAAAATTATTGTTTAATCCAAATAAAAGGGCACTGGAAGTTGTAGGCAAACCTTAGGTGTTCCTCCGGCAGCTCATTTACATTGATCAGGTGAAGTACACGCATGTGAGCATCTTTGTATTACAGCAGCACATTTATTTGCATTTGCTGCTTAATGCATCATAACATATCCATAGCATACACACGCTGCAACTCGTGTGCTTGGTGCAGGTTCATCAGGAGTGCCATTCAAATCAAAAAGTGGCTCACTGACACATAAAGTGTACTAATGCCTTGTATTGGTCTGAACCTTAAAAATCTGAGTTTGGTCCCCCCTTTCTCAACCTGAAGCCACTTTTTAGGGAGCAATACAGAGGCTTAGAGAAAGATGGGGGAGGTACCCAGCTCAACAAAGTCCTTCAGGCTCCCGTATCTCCATGGGATCAAGTGATCCCGCATTACACCCGGTGGCTGACACCATGCCAGCTACTTGGTCACTTGGACAGCAGTGCTGGTTGTTAAAAAAAAAAAAAAAAAAAATGGCGTTTCCAAATTTGACAGCTGGCAGCCCCCATTCATTTTCCATGGGTCTGTCGGGGGGAGAAGCTGCATGTAGTGTCTACCCAGAGGCACAAGGAAGTGATAAACCCCAGTCTGAACATTACCTTAATCTACTCATCTTTTTGACTCTGGAGGGAGACTCATGCACTGTTACATGTGCTGTGGGTAATTATTTTTTTTACCCAAAGTCTGTGGGCTTTAGCTGTAATTTGTTGTAAAAAAAAATACCTGCCTGTGGTTTCAAATCTGCATTGAAAGCCTTGTACAGACACCTGATGGACGTCATATGATTGTCACTAGAAACAATCTTCTGTGATCTCTTCCAGTGACAGATGAATGAATGATGTACACACAGTGCCATTCTGTTTATTAAAGAGGGGAGGACAAGTTAGCGGCACCTTGCTGTACTCCGTGAAATACACAGCTGCCACTCCTGTTGGGTCATTCATCATTTCACCGTAGTGCATTGATGAACGATGTCAGACGATAGCTGTACACATCAGATTTTACACCTGAGTACAATTATTCGTAGTGGGCGACTATTATCTGACATATATGTAGCTTGGGTCTGTTGAGGCTGCTACTCTACCCTAATAGAACTTTGTGTAAACAAATGCTGCAGAGGAAACTATCAGAAAAAGACTAAAAATTTCAGCTAATAGATTTGGGTGCTGTGGTCTATATTCACACCTAATTGCAGGAATGGATCTCTCCTCAGCTCCCATAAGATCCTATAAGAAGAGCAATATGCCTCCCACACATACCAAAGGATAGAAAGCAGGTGTAAGGTAATGGTGGACATCATGTTCCTTAGGCTGAAATCCAAGGAACGCGGGAGTGCAGAATCACACAATGTGAGTACTCTGTGTTCCTAGGACCTTGGCACAACCCTTCCTAAGCACCATGGAGGTGGAAACCCCTAGTAGATGAGATGAGGGCCAATGTGTAAAGCGGAGAACTGGCATTGGAGTGCATGGTCCACCTTAATGTGACTCTGACACTTCAACAAACATCCTGAAAACACCCCACAGGAGAAGAGAAGGAATCTTCACCTTACATCAGGCAGAGTGTTAAATCTTTGCTCCTTTGCAGAACTCCTGCTGTCTTCTTTTATTGCATGTTTCCTGCTGGCAGAAATGGAACCCTAAAATCACTACAGGACACAATATTAACATAGGGGTTGTGAACAAACCACAGCAGCCAGCAGGGTACACATCACCCCACATACACTAAAGTGTTGCATGGTAGAAGTGCCTAAAGCCCTGCAGGAGAATGATGATTAAACACACCAAGTGATGTAAAGGCAGGAATTGTAGTCCTTGGCCTGTAGGTAAATCCATTGAGAGCTCCCTCTAGTGGCTATTCCTTTTCTTCTGCAGAAAATATTCATGGAGTGTGACCTCTAGTGGCGGGCAGCACAGTGGTTAGCACTCTTTGCTGCGCTAGGTCCCAGGTTCAAATCCTGGTCAGGACACTATCTGCATGGAGTTTGCAGGCTCTCCCTGTGTTTGCTTCCTCAAGGTACTCAGGTTTCCTCCCCATTCCAAAAACATGCAGTTAGATTGATAGGCTTCCCCTCAAATTGACCTTAGTATATCTAATATACTACAATCTAATGTCCATACCATAGTGATAAATAATGACTTATGACTATGATAGGGACATTAGATTGTGAGCTCCCTTGAGAGACAACTAGTGACATGACTATGGACTTTGTACATCGCTGCGTAATATGTCGGCGCTACATAAATACTGTGTAATAATGACAATCCTTTTCTACTGCAAGGTAAATGAACATGAGAGCTCCCGCTAGTGGTCAGCCTTTTCCAACTTCCAGGAAAATGAATAGAGAGCTCCCTCTAGTGGACAAGCCTCTTCCACGGCAAGGTGCATGAACTTAGAGCGCCCTCTAGTGGGCAAGCTTCTATTAGAACACGACAATGCCCCATAACATGACAGCAATAAAGTGAGCCGTGCGGTACACATACATGTCCAGCTCCACTGTACAGAGCCCGCCGACTCCACAACACCGGGAGGAGCACGGGCACGTAGACAAGCACAGGCTCTCAATATTAACACAAGGAGATATTACCACAAGAGGGCGCCACTCCCCTCCACAACTGAGTGACCATTCACCTGAGTGCCGGACTCCGCTCTCCGCACTCCCTCGCTCATTGTCAAAGCTGAGCTCGGAGACCCCCAAGCAGCCAGGATCACAGACAAGCCATCATCTCGCGAGACCTGGACGCAGCCAGTCACTGAAAAGGCCTCGCTAGCTTGATGTGTGGGCGGAACTAGGTGTGGGAGAGGCGGGGCCTACTAATGAGTGAGGTCAGGTCAGGCTGAGGGGCGGGGCCGAGCACTGACAGCAGAAAGCTGTATCCCTCCGCGAGGACTCCCTGACGTCAGCATCGTGCAGTCTGACAGGCAGGGCGGGGCTGAACGCTTATGCCACGTGATAGAATTTACCAATACCAGAGGGCGGGGTTGAGAAGAGTATTCGAGAGTGTAGCGCCTTGCTGGGTGACAAGGGGCGGAGTTATCATGTGACATGCGGGCGTGGTTTCTTGATGCTTATGCAAAACCGTATGTTAAAGGATAACTCCAGATTACCTTGTTCTGTATGAATGGTATGTGTGATGGGGGAGGGTGCTGCTTGTTTATAGTTAATAAATAATATATGCATTTGTCTATTGTGTGTGTGTGTATATAAATATATAATATTATAATATATATATATATATTTGTCTATTGTGTCTGTGTATCTCTCTCTCTCTCTCTCTCTCTGTCTCCAGGTTTCCTCCAGGTACTCCGGTTTCTTCCCACATTCTAAAATCATGCAGTTAGGGTAATTAGCTTCCCCCAATATTGACCTTAGATTGTAATAAAGACATATGACTATGGTAGGGACATTAGATTGTGAGCCCCTTTGAGGAATGGCTAGTGACATGAATATGGACTTTGTACAGCGCTGCGTAATATGTGGGTGCTATATAAATATTGTGTAATAATAGAATTATTAATTTATAGTTAATTCCAGGCAATTGTGTGTATATATATATATATATATATATATAACTCTATTAATAATATAATATATTTTTGGCAGAGCTCCCGGTGGCGTTTTGTTTCTTGCTTACAATGCATGATGCATGAACAATTCAGATGGCAGGGACAATGTGACTTGTTACACTATCAGTTGTATTGTCAGTGTTATCCAATGGCTGAGGAGGATTACTATCGGTGGTGAAGATGGCAGCTCTGAGGATGCAGTGGTGGCAGGATCCTGGACTTCACGATTATGGTGAAAGCTCACACACACCAGTGAATTTAGTTCTGATTTAATTGCACAGTTTGGTTTAATATTTTATTTGCTCAGGTTTATGCCAGTCCTATTGTTGTATCTTACTTTAGAGAGGAAAGGGTTTGGACCAATACCTGATTTATTGATATTTATGGTTGGGATAGATAATAACTGAACTATTTTTGTCCTGTGACAGGTCATATCTACATATTTCAGAGCCTTACTCCCGGTTAGTAATAGCAAATCATTGTGTTGGCGGTTTTAAACAATTCCTAACATATGAGAATTCTGAAATGGCGGAAACATCCCTCCATTTACTTATAATACAAATCCCATAAGCTGAATGTAAATATGGCAATATATACGGTTGGACCCATACCAGCTAAACCAACCATTATTGGAATATTGGACCTGATTAATTAAAGCTCTCCAAGGCTGGAGAGAATACACTTTCATCAGTGAAGCTGGCTGATCCAGCAAACCTGGAATGGATTTCTTCAAAATAATTTGCTAGCAAATGTTTTGAATCCTGGACCGGATCTATTCCAGGTTAGCTGGGTCACCCAGCTTCACTGATTCAAGTGTATTCTCTCCAGCCTTGGAGAGCTTTATTAAATCAAGCCCTATATTCCAATGATGGTTGGTTTAGCCGGTATGGGTCCAACTGTAAATATTAAATCAAAGGCAAAAAAAAATGGTTGTTCAAGTGTACCTAAACTCAGAATTTTCACTTTACATAAAAGGGTAGAGAACCCTGCCGGTGCCTGGAGCGCTGGCTCCGGGACGAATGCCGAAACGACGCGGGGGCCCGATACCAGAATCCCCGGAGTGATCAGACTCCCCTGCATGATTGAAGGTAAGTGTGTTTTTGTTTTGTTTTTTGAGTATAGTTCCTCTTTAAGGGAGCAAATATTATTATCATGTATTTATATATAATTAACATATCATACAGCATTTTACAGTCTGATGTCTTGGGTTTATTGGCTTGTAAAGGTTATGGAAGCACCTTTTAGCTATCCTGTAGTTGTTCCAAAAAAGTCCCCCCATCTTATAGTTTTACCTTGTTTTGGTAGTGAAAAGAAAAAAAAGAAAAAGAAAACAATAAAAAATAACAAACAATGACAGTACAATGTACTATCAAGTACAATAAAAAAGAAACAAAACAAAAAAGAAACAAATGAAAATACCCAAAATTACACACACACAATAAACATACCCTCTTTACAAGTGGTCACCAACTGGTGGTCCGCAGAAAGGGAAAATTTTGGTGGTCCGCGGCTCTGGGCCAGTGCGCCCATGAGCGGGTCAGGAGAAGGACTCAGCGTGGGGGGGGTCGGATGCGGGGGGGGACCATGTCCTTCGTACAGATCGCAGGCTCAGACCTGCGATGGAAGAGTGGGTGGGTTCTGGCATCATGAGGTCACTATGGGGGAAGTTTCTTCCCCTTTGAGTGACTTACAGCTCCCCATGCATGCGCCGTCCAGAGCTGGTAAATTTAGTGGTCTGTGGGTCTGAAAATGTTGGCGACCACTGCTCGATAGTTCTTCAGAGAATCTAACTTTATCTGCTTTAATGGTCTGCATGAAGTTAGGTGAAATTGTCAGTGTATTGGAAGATACTACTACTACTGGTGGAAAACTACATGGTGGGCAGCTCCCAGTGCACAGCAAACTGCTGCTGTGTGCCCAGGGGTAGCAAACTGCATGACAGGTATGATTTTTGCATATGGCTGAGGTTGCAACTACGTTGTGGATCTCTCAAAATCAACCACGCAACCAATAATGACTTGTTGCTTTCTGGAACCGTGGCACAATCTGCCAAAGGTGCACCTAGCAGTTCCCAACCTCTCCAATTCACTTGAATTGAAACAGTTTGGGGTGCAGTTGAGCCTATGGCAGAATGCTATGGTTCCCCACGGGTCAAAAACATCCCTAACTACACCGATTCTATCTAATCAGACACCCATGGGTATCATCAAAATCTTAATTTCAGGCCATACTGTATCAATTTTAATTCAAATGTACTTTATAGTCATAAAGCAGACCTAATTTTTCTCTTCTGTGTACATGTATGGGGGGTGGGGATATGGTACAAGTCAATCTTTTTTGTTTTGCATTGTTGCTTTGGCGCATTGATCTCCTTCTGTTCTACTCTTTTATATTTCTTCTAGAAAACCAGACTTGGTAATTCTTAACAAGCAAGATCATAAAATACTAAACAATAGTTAATTATACAGCAAAAACATAAAACAACCAAAGTTGTTGATGTGCCATCATTTCTTGGTGCTCAAACTCACACAATATGTTTTAAATCCTTTATTTCTGTGTACTTTCTGTCTACAGACATGGAAGAAGGGGAACGTGAGAAGAATACTTAAGTTAAAAGCAAAATCTATATGATTAATGCTCGTCCAGCAAGGTTTAGGCATTCATTTTCCATATGTATTAATACAGCTGGCCTACAAAGCTACGTGATATTTTCAGCAATTGTATTTTATCTTCTATGTTCAGACTCTGGAAACTTATACAACAGACAATGAAGCAATGCATTGAAGATAAAGCCCAATGGGTAAGAATTTTTTGATCAATATTTTATACATTTGTTGAAAAGTAGTGTAAGCTGGAGGGCTGATGAATGTTTCAGGGGGATTCAAGCACAGAGATTCTCTTTTGACTTGCACCTCAAACTCATAAAAGATCAGAACAGTACACAAAGTCAAAGATTGTTGAATCTTTCTTATTAAATTCAAACATGATCCAGAAGCTCCACTAGCCTGTATTTATTTATATAAGGGCATTATAAAATATACACCATAGGATTGTGTGATGGTCTTGAACTATGTTGTACAAAGAATTTTTGTTGGAAATTTTAGGATGGTATCATTTTTGAAACATCTATATAGAAATGATGCACTTGGCTATTTGAATCAGTATGTTTTATTGTCCTTGTCTACAGTATTTATGTAGTGTAAATTTGGCAATGCCTAAAAAAATAAATTTAACCACTTTTTGTCAGTTCTTGTCCCAGTTGAGCATTATATTCAATGTCCTACAAAGCATACACTAAAGATAGTTTAGAATAAAGTCTATCAATATACTAATATGTTGTTAGGAGACACTTATCTGGCTGATTCTGTTCTGTGTGCCACGGCTGTATATTACGCCCTGTTTATTCTCTCATAGTCATACATAGCAATTACTTGTCTGTGACCTCTGCTTAGCAGCTCACAGCATCTACTGTGTACCTTTAGCTGTGCAGCTTCAGATGTACCTAAGGGGATTGTAGGAGCAGATTAGTCCCAGGCTTCAAAGTTGCCTGTTGAAGTGGTACGTTGGACTGACCTGCTGGACTGTGCAATTAATCAGAACTAAATTTTCATTGGTGTGAGCTTGTAAGTCCAGGATCCTGCCACTACTGCATCCCCCGATATTGCCATCTTCCCCACCGACTCTTCCGGGACAACAGTAATCCTCTTCAGCCATAGAATAGCCACTGATAATACAAATGATAATTGAGTTGTAGGGATCCAGTGATTAGGCTTTTTTCCCTGTTGCTGAGAAGGTTATTGGTGGATAGGAAAAATAAGCGCTCGTCCCAAATAAAGAGTGTTTGTCGGCCTCTTCCAATCACTGAGAAGGTGAGGTGGGCTGGGGATAATGGATAAATACTGAGGACAACCATGTGGATGGGGGTGTAGTGCCATGTTGGAGTAAAAAGAGATCCCACCGGAGCCTTGAAGTCTGCCAATAGGACCTTGCTGGAGTTCCCGGATATTTTTTGTCTGAGAATGGGTTCTCTTCTTCAACAGAAGAATCAGATACTAAACCTTGGGGGTGTCAGAGCCACATCACCCCAGGAGGCAGTCTGGATATCAGTAAGAAGAGTTGCTTGACAATAAAAATCTAGGTGACTAAGATTACTTGGCGCAAAGAAAGTAGGAGGTTTGACTCCTCCTAATTAGTGTAGAGAAGCCTCTACTCCCCCCAGATGTAAGATTTTTCAGTTCTTGGCCAGCTTGGACCCTTCCTCCCTCCCTCTTATACTCCACATATCAATAAACTTCTAGACCTCAAGTAGAGACTCAGCCTTATTTATCTTCTCATTCCCTGGGTAGAACCCAAACCAGAAGCTCCTAGGGAGATGAGTTCTATGTAGTAACATGAATATTTGGAGGGAACCCACATTTATTTTTAAAGGATATACAACATTCATACGGAAGTGTCACTGGTATAGAAGCTGGATTTAGGACCCTGGTGCCTTCTGCAGAGAATAGTTGGTATGGGTTATAAGTAAAAGGACTATGGCACATGTGTGCCATATATACAGTAGGTAGGCTCACGTTTTATTGAACCATGCATCTTTAAGCACCTCTCATTGTTAGAGCAATAGTCCTGATTTATTAAAGCTCTCCAAGACTGGGGAAAATAGACTAGCATGGGTGATCATCAAAAACCTTAAGGCTGGCTCTTTCCTTATTCAGTTGGATGTAAATTTTAATTGGAGTACACTCAATTTGCTGAATCTCTGGGTATTATAAACAACTATCATGTTTATGCTTAGTTTTTACTCTTATTTGGTATCTCATTGTTTATGACGTGCTCCAGCATCTTTGTAATGTGTTTCTGTCTATGTGCATGCTCCGCAGATGCCCCTGCATGCAATTGCTCAGGATGGGATTCCTTTAGCAAGAACAGTGAATGATGGGTGCATCAGTTTCACTCCCCCATGCAATCACTATATAGTCTATATATATAGTGGAAGTGCATGGAATAGGGTGACAGGGACACACCATTGTCACTTTATAAAGGAAAGTCACCTCTGACCTCCATGACAAGACCATCAGGCTTTATTTTAATAAAAGCTTCAGTTTTAGGACAAAAGATTACTCTTGAAGCTACATTAACAGTTTGAGGATTTTAGATTTTAGCCATTAGGGTTACAACTTTAAACTTCCAAATATATTTTGAGTGCAATAAAGGACACAGAAACACACATCGAAAAGACAACTGCCTCATGGGTTTTGCTCCAGGCGTTGTTGCAAGAGATTCTAGGTTTCATGGAACAAACAGTGTCTGTCAAATGACAAACAAGTGTCATGCTGTCTGCCCCAGGTACAGGCTCTCGAATTGTTGATTCACTCGTAAATTTAATATTATGTACTGTACTATAATTAATGAAACTAAACAGCAGGATTTATAAATGCTTGAAAACCAATCATTATATGCATAGTAAACATTGTACTCAATAGAACACACATGGCCTAAGGGACAGAATATGCTTTTCAGTGTGACTATGCTGGGATCTCTCACAGGGTACCTTGGAACTGCCTTTAAGGCCTGGTTACATATAAAGGTTTAATGTAATATTTAATACCAAAGAACAGTTCAAATAATGGAAATTTAAAACATGTTTCCAGCTTTCTAGATTTTCTGGATTGTTCCTAATGTTCTTTCACGGGCTGTTAGTTTATAAGTTGCATATTCTTGTTTTATGTCCCACTGTACCCCTCACTTATACTTTGCTGGTTAACACAGTCTCTACCTTTGCCATACCTTACTTTCATACATTTATTACACAGTAAAGGTTGTGGTTGTGGTGGATGGTTTCTGGAAACTACAAGTCACTTCTGCCCGTGCACTTGATTTTCTTCCTCTGAAGGGAGAACTGCACCTCAGCTGCAAGGGTAAGATGTGAACATGGATTAACCAATTTGCTGCCCCAGGACGCATAGCAGCAGTTTGCACCTGTTGCGAAATGTGCAGTTCTTTACTGAACTTGTAAAAGGGGTCTTAGTCTAGCACTGTAGATAAATTGAACTTCTTTGAATTGCACCTCTGTCTTGTTTGGAAAAAAAACTTCCCTAAATCTTGTCTAAAGAGCAAGCCACCTATAGGTCATACAGGTCTGAGGTGGTATATTTCTTGCATGAAGTGATATTTGTCATATAATGACTCAGATATATACACTTAAATGTTTGCTTCTTGGAAGTATAAATAAGGTTAAAGGCTGAAATGCATGGTCGTAACTAGTCCACTCCAATGCTGGTAAACTATGCCCTCTATTAGTAAAAGTAAGGCTAGACTTTTAGGGGAAACAAGACTTTTTTGGGCTGGAGTTGTTCTTGGCTATCATTGAAAACAATACCAGTCTATCACTTTCAGGCACTTCCTGTTATGGGGTGATGATGCTTGGTTCCCATCTTCCATTTGTTGGCTTACATTATAAAACTGTAAAACCTTACAAGTTCTCTAATGTAAGATATAATTATCTCGGATTATTTAGTTGTCTATAGCATCTTATCAACCTCACTGCCAAGAGCAGTGTTTCCCAACCAGGGCACTGGTTGGAACCCTAAATTTCCAACAATTAGTACCTCTCAGGTCAGTTACCACTGACACCAATGGTCTTTTTGGCTATCTCTAAAGGTGGCATTCTTCCCTCTAGCCAGCAATGTAAGGGGCATTCTACCCACTGACTACCACACCAATGTACTGTGAGCTGTGGATAAAGAAATTAAAGCAGAGGTTCCCCCTAAAGACCTGAAAGTTGTTTCAATGGTTCCCGTATTGTAAAATGAAAAGAGACTGTAGATGCATCAGTGGTTAGAGGCCCCTTGATTAGTGGTTTCATATAAGAACAGGCTTCATATACGTTGCTTTTTTAGGACCCTTTTTGCTTAGTTTAAAAGAAGTAAATCTCTGCCAAGCTCTGATAGGGTTTTGGCTTCATTACCACTGTGGGACATGTAATAGCATTTTTCCATAATGCACTCAATCAGAAATTGATCTTTCTGATGACAGATATCTAAAATGGCATTTCAAGGACAGGAAAAAGTTATTCCCATCAAGTTTGAAAAAAAAAAAAGAAGTCTAACTATGCAAGATAAAAAATTCTTCCACAACCAATAATTCTATTTCTTTCAGACTAATTTTTTTTCAGGAAAGAAAATATGAGGATTTAGCCTATTTAGTTTATTAAAACTGGAGCAAAGAAATGTGAAGCTGTGTGGAGGTGCTAGGGTATATAAAAAGCACTTGTCACCTGTTTCAAAACACACTTAAGTAATTTTACACTTAGGATTGATAGGAGAAATGTTACTGGCAATTTTAAAGTTAGAATTCTTATTTGCAGATTTCAAAATGTGCAGTGAATGCCCCTGTAACTTATTGATGATATCAATGTTTACCAACTCTTAATGGACAAATTTGACGAGACCCAGCAACTTTTAATATAACTTAGACATGGACTTCATAGTGACAAGAAAGAAAATTCAGAAATGTAAACTTAAGCTGGAAAATGTATGTGTGGCAAATGTGATTCATACCTATGCTGATCAATCAGAGGGCGTTTGATAGCAAATAGTCAGTGAATGGTCAGCTAAACAATCATTTACTGCTTAGGTAAGATACCACTGTGTGCTTATTGCAGCAAGTAGAATAGAAATACATACTGTAGGATATGGATTAATTTTATTGTGGATTATCTGACTGTAAAAATAAAGATTATGGAGTCTAACAGTTTTCATTCAAATCCTCACCAATGGTGACATGGTGACTAAATGAAGATGCATGCAACACAAACGTAAAGTAGTTAGTACAAGTGCATGTAATGTCATTTAGAAAGTCTTATTTTTACTGTGATCCTGGCCTGTCTCAGCTCTTTTGCTGAATATCTGACTAGGGTTTTCTCCATGTCTGGTCTATCACTTTATGATCCGGTACTTCCTTTGGTCTTTTGATTATTTGTTAACGGAGACTGTCACTGATGGGACAAAAATTTGAAAGCAACCAGCAAGTTACCTTACGGCCAATTTCATACACTTTACATCATGTTTGCCATTTCCTATAGTTATCCTATCATTGTAACATTCATTCCCTTAATTTCCCTTCATAACTCTTGAAGCACATGACTTGAATTTGTGGCAAGCATCAAGTTTAATCCTTCTTGTTAAGGCCATTGCTACTTGGCACCCCCTGGAACAAGTGAGCTAAAAATAATTAGTGGTGAAAGAACTTATGTATTTAATTGCAGTTGGTGGCTTTATTGCCGCACCCTTTATTTTTTTTTATATCCTACATCAAAAGAAAAAATCTTGTGCATTTACTTTTCTAAATCAAACATTTGAAATCAATGAGCAGCTGAGTGAAGCTGTCATTCTATCTACTACATTGCATTGTGTCATCAAGTATATGTGCAGAAGGTGACAACACATTATGTCCACTGGTTTTTTGTATGCCCTCTATAACATATCTGTCAGTTCCATCATTATTATAATAATTGTGCTAGTACTAGTTATGACGGCAGTGTATTTGACGTTGCATTTTCCTAATTTTGTCAAGGAAGAGTCAAGGACATGACATACCCATGTTGGATGTTGGATGTGGAACGTCACATTTATTTATGCTTTTAAAAGCAAAAGAGTGAAGGATGGCCGCAAGAAACAGATTTAGAGACATATTAGGAAATTATGCAACAAAATCTGACTTATGTAACAGTAACAAGAATTTGATGCTCTGTATTTAGCCAAACTTTACAAAATAGGAAAATCACCCAGAGAACAAAATAGAACAAAAAAATGTGTTTTCTAGAAAAATGTATATAGAAGACCTTGGAATAGAGCTATGTGTCAGAAGAGTAAATTATAACTATGTATGGTTATATGGATAAGTTGGTCGAAGGGTGATGCATAAACCCTAGCATGCAAATTGCTGTGGTTATGGGCTCCAGGGATGGATGGTGAGGAATGTAGGTCAGTCTCCCTTTAAGAAGCTGATCAGAATATTTCTCTGTCGGACCTGGAGTTTGGGCTGCAGAAGATCAGAAATTAGGCTGAGCCTTTAAAGTTGCAGTAATCTTGACTTTGTTTTGTCTTGTGCCTAATTTGGGGACATTATTGTTTGTTGTCTGTTTAAAATAAACATGGGAACACAAAATCCCTCAAACAGACCGGGTTGTCTGGTACCTTCCTGCCCCAAAGTCGCAATCTGATCTATTCCCCCCATCACAAAACCCCTAATTGGTGTAATCCTCATTGGTTGAAAAATCAGGACATGGTCTCATAGAAGCTACAGCTGCCATTAGAAATTAGAAACAGAACAATGACATATCAGGAGGACTTTAGGACAGAGTGAATGCATTTATTTAAAACATAACATCATTGATATATTCACAGTAATATGTGTTGCAATGCAAGCAGCTCTGCTGATAGTAGAGAGTGAAAGGGAGATGAACTTCTGACTGTGAATGTTCTCATTCATCCAGGTCATGGTATATCTAGTAGTAGTTTTACCTTTTTCATCTGGATAAATGCCAGAGTTCTGAGTGCCAAAGCTGTGAATCTAATGATAAGATATACAAAATACAAATCATCTGGCAGATAGGATCTCTTCTATGTATTGCAACTTGAGTATTGAGCTGTTTCCTGGAACTTCGCATATGAGGCTTTTACCTTTATTCACAGAGCATTACAATATTATTATTAATAATAAATAATAATAAACTGTATTTATAAAGAACCAACATATCATGCAGTGCTATACATTAAATAGGGGTTACAAAAGACAGACAATGACACAGGAGGAGAGGACCCTGGCCAAAAAAGTTTACAATCTAAGAGGTGGGGGAAACAATAAGATTTTAAACACTGTGCAAGACTGGTGGTTATCCGTTTACATTTTTCCAAATATTTCTTATCTCCCTCAACACCAATTTATATACAATATCTTGAGGTAGTTTTGTTGAACAAAAGCTAGGTTATGGTAGGATGTAGAATCCTGAACTAAAATAGATTAAATAAGGAAGTGAAAGTGATGTAAAAGTTTCTTTGTTGCTAGTTACCCATTGTAAAAGTAATTAATTTCCTCCTATCTTTAGCTTGGTGCCATGGGCACAGGCCATGCAAGAATCAGTCATCTTCATGCCCACTCATCACTGTTTTTACCTTATAAGGAAAACCAGAAAAAATATAATACTTTGAAGAAGTTTAAAGCTTATACTCAAAGACAGGACTTTTTTTAAAGTATGTTATATAATCAAATCCAGAATCTAAAACGTATCTTCCTCTGATTCAACATGTTGGACAATATTTCATTCCAGGCAATTGCTAGAAATATTATATTTCTGTAAAATCATTTGGATTATGAAAACTTTCCCTCAGGAGTTTTGGAATTTCTCACTCATCTTCCTTGTCTCATGATAGATGGAATTTAAAAACCCCTATAATTTTGGCAAGCTTACCCAGCATTCTCTTACAGATGGATATTCTTTAGATTGTTTATGAATATGTGTTCTGTGAAATTATTTTTTGGTGACTTATTAAAGGGTCTCTTTAAAGAATGTTGTCTCCTTCCTTGTAGTATGGAGAAAGCTGAATCTGCAGTTCTATATCAAATATGTAAATTTCATAGTACAATATATTGGCTTACTACAGTTTATAGCGGGTTTTTATTTTTTTCTAAAATATTTACAGTAATATGTCGTATGAACATTTCAAATGTAAAAAGCAGCTGAAAATCTAACAAATGCAAGCTTTATTATATATATAAATAAAACATGGTCAAATGACTGATATAAAGTTGTACTCTCTACAAATGCTGCAGAAAGTTTGGAGCAACAGCACCCCCTAGTGATTTCAAAGCTAACTGGAATGAGGTTCAGTATATTTGTATTAGTATTTCTCCCGTTAGTTCTCCAAAACAAACATTCATAGGGAGAAAACCCTAAAATTATTATTACATACATTTTCTTACCTGTTGTGTCTTCATGTCATTTTACATATGGTTAGCTATATTTTTTAGCACTTAGTCACATTCAACTGAACTTGTTCTTGTAATGTTGATGACATTTTACAGTCAATCCAAGCTGCTTCTATAGTTCTCCCAGCGTGGAAAAAATCCCAACAGTTATATTCACAAAAGCACAAACATTTTAATCCATTAGCCATAAAATGTGACACTGCAGAGGTTGATTGTTCAAGCCTAGGAGGTCTGAGATTTCTGGAACCACCCTATTCTATTCACATAATCCAATCCTTGGTGTCAGGAAGTCTGTATGGGTACTAAACCTTCAAATTTTTTGCCTGTAATATTGTTGTTTTAAAAACTTTGGGGGTAAGGATACATTAATGCCATACAAGCAATGCAGTGGAAAGAAAGTTTAAAATGCCAAAGCACCTCCTTCCAGTTTAACTCCACAAGAGAAGGGCTATAACATTATTTTTTTTTTAGAGATCTGAGCATTTTCATCCTGCCAGCAGACAAGGAGAAATGCATTGTGGTTATGATTACATCTTTACTATACTAAGGTGACTAACTTTCTCAACAATGTCAATACTTGTGAGGTACTAAAGAGGGACTCCACTGGCAGTTACAAGAAAAAGGTAATCAACTGTTGATAGTAGCCGAAAAAGGAAAGCACCAGTGATTGGCCCTTGTATCACCATCTCTATAATGAGGAAGCTATACCCTATGCACATGCTTATATGCTACTTAAGACCAATTGCCAGCAGCATCAACACTGTCACATATATTATTACTATGAAATCACTTACTAATCTAAACTATCAAACTTACTATCAAATGGAGGAAACCAAAAGAAATTTATAACAGAATAATACAGCTATACCAAAACCCAAACAAAAGCAATGTAAATTACAGTGCTATTGTTTTGGGTTGCCTCCCCCCCGGCCAAGTGACACAGCATTAACTGAGGTGTGGAAAGCGTAATGGGCCAGTGATCCTGGTGGGCACCAGACTACTTTGCTGCAACAGGATCACCAGGTCACGGCCCCCAGGATCCCAGGCTCCCCTAACCAGGGGGTGACAGGGATTAGAAGACTTCCGCTTGGAAATGATAATAAAGCAGAAAAATAGTAAGTTAAGGTAGCTGGACCGGCCGAGGTCAGGGCAGGTGGCAGGCAAGGTGAAGGTCAGGTAACAGGCCGAGGTCAGGACAGGTATCAAACAAAGCAGAGTCAGGTAACAGGCCGAGGTCAACCACAGAGAACCCAAACAAATGGGTAGGTGGAAGAGAGGCAGGAAATGCACTGAGAATCCAGCAACCTAAATCTGCAGCTGGAGAGGTTTAAAAAGGCCCAAGAGCCTTTTTAAACCTCTCACACCTCTTGGCCATGGTGTTTTTGTTTTGAACAATCCACCACTGCAGCGTCACTTTTCACGATGGTTGGGTTAAGGTGTTTTTTCTGTCTTGAAATAAATACTGAGCTTTCTTCCATATTGATAGAACTGATCAAGCAGTTTAAAAGCCATAAAACGTCTTTAACATCAAGTCCAGTTGAATGTGACTAGCTACTACTAGATATCCTTAGACTAGAGGTGGATTAAGGCACCGATGGGCTCTAGGAAACGTATCAACTTTCCAATGCCTCCATCTCCTCAATTGACATTTGTAAGGGTTGCAATAGACACAGAAGAGGAGACTACCTACCTGTATTGTCTATATTCATATGATCAAATAAAACACCAACTGCCTGTCCACCCTCTCTTGTAAAGTTACAGAGCAGTTCACAGCTCTAAATGTGCAATTTGGTAGATGATCCTCTGCTCTAGACACTTCTCCACAAAGCAGCAACTGTTCCTTTTCCGTTTAACCCAGTGTCCAGACTACTGGATGTTCACCAGTGTACAAAACATATTGTGCCACAAAACTCTTTAAACAGAACTGAGTATCTACATCAAGAAACTCAACAGGTCTATCACTGGACACTGGAAATTACAAAATGAAATTACCTTTACATTGTAGTAAAGAGTTACTTATTTTCTTTTTAGGTATGTGTAAATTACCCAGACATTTGGGCATCTCTGCTAAATGAGAGACATCTGGAGTTGGAAAAGTGTCTACTAAAGAATTAAGAATGATGCCAACTTAAATGTAAACAATACTTGTGATATTGGGGTATTGCTCAGATAATAGTAACTAGGTTTTCAATATTAGGTTAAGAAGGGTGTAAAATGGTAGCACCTGGGAGGCATAGCAAGCTATAGGTCATAAAGAGTGTAGTTAGCCAAATCTAGTAAAACATACCAGGGGTAAAAATTTGTTTCCAAAAGATCCTTGGCCCCTGAATCTGAATTTGGTGGACAACAAGAAAATGTTAGTAATATCATTTATAAAATACCCTTGCACTAACAATGTGCAGTCTGTAGAGGGGTAGTATTTACTGCCCTTTGGTAATAGAAATATAGCTTTGCATGGTTTCATTAAAATGTCACATGAATTCAATATATTTTTGGAATAATTGATCAAAAAAGACAGAAAGCAGTACAGCTAATACTTGTTATACCTGGTGATGCAAAGCAGAAATAAAATCATAACAATGATATATGAATGATGTCCAAGGTGAGGGAATTTTTTTGACCAGTCTCCCAAAAATGGGACTCTATTAGAAAAAAAAGAGTAAATATGGTTTTCAAACTTCAAACTGTAATTTTCCTCTACATGGTGGCATGTTATTCAGCCCAGTGCTGTTGTCATTCATGGTTATCCATCTATACGCTGCCATGTAGATTTGTCAGTGAAAGAAAATGTTGTGTTTAACTTCAATTCTCCATTTCTAGTTACTAAATTTAACAAAGTGAAAAAATTAAAACATCTCTGATAAATGTATGCTCATACAGTTTATGTATATATATGATCCACCTGTCTTTTATACCAAATGAAGATGTTGTGCTGCAATTCTCTAACATAAAACAAACAAAACATAATTCAGACAGGCAGCAAACATATACAGTTTTAAACAGATGGGCTTTCTACAAATAACAAATAAAACATCTTTTCCCCAAGCTACTAACTAAATGCAAATAAGTTACTTACTAACAAGAAGACACCAAAACAATCAGACTGCACATTTTTTAGTGTCTTGTCAGCACTTCACCTTTTCACTCAGCAGCAGACTTCTGCTTCAAAAAGTAAGAAAGACAACCATCAGAAAAGTCTCAGCTGATACTAATTCATGAGATCGGACTAACAGGTAAGTAACAAACTTTTTGTTTGTTTGAACTTAATTAAGACCCTTTGCTTTTATGTAAAGCACAGCAAACACATATAGTAAGTATAGAAAATAATACTGGTAGTGCCCTGGTTACATCCAACATA
This sequence comes from Pyxicephalus adspersus, assembly GCF_032062135.1. Taxonomy (NCBI): domain Eukaryota; kingdom Metazoa; phylum Chordata; class Amphibia; order Anura; family Pyxicephalidae; genus Pyxicephalus; species Pyxicephalus adspersus. The sequence continues at coordinate 120,114,741 of NC_092862.1, forward strand.
CAGACAACTCCTAGATACGAACCCCTGTTCCCTCATGTGCAAGAGGGAGGCTGGATGGATGGGGGGTAGTTTGCAATGACTTCAGAAGAAATATCTTGTTAAACACAGCTGCGGTTGTGGGTGATGTTAAGGACTGAGCTCTTCTGCAACCTCTTGTAACTCTTTAATGACCAAGACATTCTCTGCAGTTGTTTCTTTTTCCATATCAAAGCACAGCTTGCTCCAGAAGTTGATGAATGTCTAGGCTCGGTAAAGTTTTTTTTTTTTTTTTTTTGCTTTGTTTGTGATAACCTCACAGTGAGGATTTTATACAGTAACTGACACCAGCCTGCCTAATATGTTGAGACAAACATCTGTCCTAATTGCATTTAACAAAATAATGTACTGGTACAAACAAATTCAACCTACAGTCCCTATCTTTTATGTAACCCGGGGACTACCTGTACAATGTATGCAATCTAAAAAATGAAGCATTATTCACACTCACAATGATCACTAGGACATGTCCATGCTTTTTGAAGATCTTTTAACCTTATGAAGTTTTTATCTCATAACGATCCCCCTATGCTTAAAAGCATTTTTTGTAATCCTTTACATCAGGTCAACTGACAAACAAGAATCACCCTCAATGTTGTAAACACCATCTTAAATTTATATATATAGACTAGATGTTTTTTTCATTGAATGCAATGAGTTAAGTGATCCTGACTTGATCCTGTAATTGCTGTGCGAATGGTCTGTAAATATGCTAATAAACCTGACAGCTTGCCTCTCTGGATGATTGGAGTTGCTGTATATTCATTCCAGGGGTGTCAAACTCTGGCCCCGGGGGCCAAATTGGCCCCCAACGTCCTTTTGTTGCCCCTCAAAAGAATGCCCCCCAAAAGAATCCTAAATATTAATTGCCGCTGGCCCTCTGCTGCATTGAAATAGCGCCGCTACTACAATTCCTGGCATCACTCGCGTCCATAGACCAGCGGGCTCTGTGCCTATGCGTGGCCCCACATTGGACTGTTTTACAGACGCAAGTAATGCCCAAAATTTTAGTATCGGTGCTATTTCAATTAAGAGGGAGTTCCAGCCCCACATTGGCCTCGTCTGGCATTTCCAGCCCTCCCCCTCAGCTGTACTTTTCCTTGATACTCCAAGGCATGGACTTGAATGGTTGGATTTTCATAAAAGAAAATTGTTAATATTATTGTTAGCCTGTGCAAAAAGGTTACCATTGAAATTTAACTCAGAAGGCTACAACAAGAGAAAGAGACATAAGATTTTTTCTTAAATAAAAATTTTTATGCCTCTTTCTCTATTAAAGGCTTGTTCCAGATTGAATGTGAAGCAAAACCTCTTTGTTCCATATGAAAAGGTTTTATATCTAATAAGAAGGAAACATTTCTTCAATTTTTTCAATAAATTTCATGGTTGGCCCACGATTTTTAAGTTTTTAATTTTGAGTTTGACACACCTGTTCAATACGAACAATTTTATATACACAACATAGTGCACAGTGCAGTGGTTTAAATACAGGACCATTTGCCTTTATTTGAAGCACAGCAAACACATATAGTAAGTATAAAAAATAATAATATATATGGGATCTCAAAAACTGCAAATTGTAAAATAAAAAATTACAGAGCTCTGGGTTAGCTGCTCTAACTTCCAGACCCAGATTCAACTGGTTGGTGAGAGCTATCTCAGCTGTCTCAGTAGGTTCAGACCTACTTTGGGATCAAGTGATCTTGTGCGGCTCCTAGTGCCTGGCAAGGTGCTCGGTCACTTGCACTCCTAAAGAACCAGTGTCTGCGCTGTTCCACTCACCACTGCCCCAATTCATTTATATGGGGCTGCAGCAGGTGGAAGCTACTTGAAACGTCTCCACCAAGGTAGCGGTTCACTGGTATGAGCAAGCAGTAAATACAATGCAATTTATGTAACCAAACACTAAGTGTTTGTGCAACAAGTGTTCACTAGTGCAGAGCCCCTAGCCCTGTGGGCCAGTTCCTGTACACCTGCTGCTTAATCCAGTGTTTCCTGTGTCCAGCTCCTGTGTTAACCCCTTGTTGTCCAGTCTGTTGGTTCCCAGAAAACTTCCCTGTGCTGTTCCAGTGTTCCTGCCGGTCTGTGGTTATCTCTGAGTCTCCTGTACCTCCTGTTGCTTCCAGTGTCTCCTATGTTCCCTGTGCCCGCGGTGGCCTTTGTGTCACTGCTGTCTGTCTCCTGGATCTTTGGCTATTGACCCCTGGCATGTGACATGTTCTACATGCAATGTAATTTTAAGATTGATGAAGAGCACAATCATTCATTGGGAAACTGATCCCTAATCCAATTGAGTGTCAGACACATATATTTCAATAGCTGATTGATTTCTTTCTGTTTTTAACAGAAAGTCAGAGCAGGAAGCAGTCAGCTGGCATGTAAGTGGCAGCTCTCCCTGAGGTCTCCTCAAGGGCCTTGATAGCGATGGCTCTGAACTGGGTAATGAACTGGGTGAAAGATAATAAGATATCTTTGAATACAGATCTTGGTTGCCCGTGTAGAGGAGCAAACACTTTTTTTTAAAGAGGAAAAGCTTATTGTTTTAATTATTCCACTTTGACTGGACAATGAAGAGTAAGGAGAGGATATAAAGGTTGGGGCCCTTACCCATGACAACCATTTACCACATTTTTATCTGTATTTCCAAGTATGTCCGTGTAGTTGTACATTTGTCATTTATTGTCAGAGCTCTAAACTGATAATAAATGCCATTTGTGGAAATGTTCAACAAGTCGGCAGTATTTGTTTCGAGGACTGTATATAACTATAAATTAATTTTTTCCAGTCCTTTGTCTTTAAACCTACAACACTATATTTGCCCACCACGCACTACATATCTTGCTAATAAAGCACTATTTTCAGTTTGGTGTGGTGTGCCTGCCCCTTTCACTTTCCCTCACTATGGGCCTAATTTTTAAAGTTCTCCAAGGTTGGAGAAGATACACTTTCATCAGTATAGCTGGGTGATCCAGCAAACCTGGAATGGATCTGGTCCAGGATTCAACAATTAGCTAGCAAATAGCAATGACTTTGAAGAAATCTATTCCAGGTTCCCTGGATCACCCAGCTTCACTGATATGTATCATCTCCAGCCTTGGAGAGCCTTAATAAATCAAGCCCTATGTTCCAGTCCCTGGCTCAGCAACTTTGGAAAGTTCCTTGGAATGTTAGTATATGTAGTATACACTAAATCTATTTTTTTCCATAGTTCAAGTATGCCATAAAATAGGCTGAAAATATATGATATATAAAATATCCGCCACCTCTTGTATTGCAAGCTCTTATGGGCAGGGTCCTTTCCTCCTCCTGTGTCACTTTCTGTATCTGTCTGTCATTTGCAACCCCTGTCTATCATTTGCAATCCTCCTCTCTGGTATTCCACTAACCTGACTCTCTCCTCTACAATCTATTATGAATGCTGCAGCCAGACTCATCCATCCTTCCCACAGCTCCTCTTCTGCTGCATCTCTTTGTAGTTCTCTTCATTGTCTTACATTTCACCTTAGCATCAAATTTAAGCTCCTGTGCTTTGCCTTTCTGACAGTTTCTAGCAGCTCCCTTTGCTCCTCCAATGACCTAATAATGACTTTCTTGCTCAAAACCTTGTCACACGCATGGCTCCAAAACTTTTGCAGAGCTGCCCCGGCCCGGAATGCGGGAATAGTAACGGTTAGTAGTTTACGTTTAAACTGATTGGTGGGAAGGGATGGTGTGATGATGGACTGATGGGCGGGTCAAAGGGCAGTGATAAAAAGGGCCTGAGGGTAGAGGCCAGTTTCAAGAAGTATAGCAGAAGGAAGGAAATTGTGGACCACCTATTGAGCCTTGGACTTAAATGACAGACATTGAAAGGCTTCTTGGGTGCCTCAGGGATGAGGCTGCAATCCATGGTGTGTCCTGGTTGAAGGCCCAGGTTGATGCTGTGGAAAGGGGCTCAGGAGGAGGTTAGTGTTACCCAGCCTGCTCCCTTGTGCACTTGGCGGTCAAGGCCGCTGGAGCGGTATAGTTTTAGCTCCCCCCAGGGTGCCCAGCACCGCCTCAGGAGCCCCAACAGAGACCTTTCGAGTCCCCTTGCTAAGCAGAGCTCCAGTGGGGTACGAGGGGGCTCCGGGAGGAATCCCCACCTCAGGCAGGGCCCCATAGAGGAATCTGCTCCTGCTCCAGTGGCCAGGACGCGGTGGATGAGACCCCTGGGTCGTGAGTCGGTGGCTCTCCCTCAGGAGAGAAGAGGAGCCCAGTGTGGGAGAGGTGGATCTAGGTAGCAGGGGCTGAGCCCGATGGCCGGGACGGTTGGAGCTCCTACTGTGATGCGGATGGAGTCTTCTGTGGTGATCCGGAGGTCTGCGGGAGAGGACAGCTCGTGTGCAGCGGGCTCCGGGACTGGCAGGAGCGTTCGGAGGCCTGGTTGACCGGGAGGCCTAGGCCGCACTTTTGGAACTTCCGGGTTGCAGGAGCGACCCGGAAGTGAAGTCATCAGTCTGTTCCTGTTAAGACGTTCTCTGGTGGTCCCGGACACTTATCCCTTTATGGTGGTTTCTGTTTTCAGCGACGCTGGGGGAGCACGTAACGACACAACTCAATATGTAGTTAAATCACTCTCAAAAATGTATTGTTTGCATGCAGCCTATATACCAGTTCAAAGGCATGATCAGTGCATGATCGCGTGACTACAGACAACTAGCAGACATGACAAATGTCCTTGTGGTTTTCATAGAACAGAATATTCATGTCAATGGAACAGATAAATGGACGAGGGGAGAAGGGGTGAGTTTCAAGGATAGAAGAAGCAGACGTTTGTTTACTGATAAGAAAGGTACAACGAGCTTCAACATAACATCTACAAAACATGGCAAAAGCACAAAAATAGTTTAACTTCAAGCATAAGCAAAATTCCACTCCTTACATTTCCCTCCTTTTATCCTTTAACAAAGGATACCTACTACTTTTGTTTCTTTACATACAAATAGACAGGTTCTTGGGCATACATGACTTGAGGGAGCTGAGTGATTTTTGATATGCAATATTGCATATTGAATTTCGGTTACATAGCCAAAAAGAATGAGATGTAGAGTTTTGAAAGTTTGTGACTTTCCATAGTGCTAATATCCTACAGTGGGATATCTCATGGGGGTTAGAAGTCATATGGTAACACACATCTCCCTGGGTAATATTTATAGTATGTGTAAATATCATAATTTTTTTCAGGAATCAAAGGTTTTACAGTTATTGCAAAAGTTAAGGGGTTATGAAGTAAACGTATATCACTTTCAGTAACATCAGTGTCATTGTAGATATTGCTAAAGGCTTCAAGTAGTATTCTGACAGGAGTGCAGTCAGCAATCAAACAGGACGTTAACATATCTTGAGTGCTATGTATATCAGATAATCATAAACTAGAGCTATTATATATTTCTTTGGCAAGACCTTCCCACCTTACCCCGGAAGTCAGTCCAGTCACTATACTCAAGTCCTTACCGGTGCATAGACAGGGTAGAGTCATTCTTTAGGTTATGGCTTGGTTGGGACAAAAGAAGGGCAAATCTTGAGGGTGATAGTGACAAGTTGTTGTGACCCATACAAGACAGAATATGACCATAGGGCGTCCAAAACTGCAGACAAGCACCTGAGCTGGTACTTGTGGATCAAGAAGCATCACCCTGATGCTGGATCGGCAGTGCCTTTTTCACTTTTGTGGCGTGTATCCAGGTGGGTTCTCCACTGGTCAGTACAGCTATTCTAGTAATGGCTTGCACGGTGTCCAAAGGATTTGTGCTTGTGCAGAGCTTTAACCAACACTATGTCTCTGGGCTTAAATGGGTGCATCTGTTGATCTGTAGGGAAAGGAAAAGAGAGAGAGACATCTCCGTAGTTGCTGTTTAGCTTTTCAATTAACTTAGCTACACATTGATCCTTAATTTGTTGTAAGTCTTCCGGCAGTAGGTTCTTTGACCCAAGGGGTAGAGAATGGGCGTTCCATTAAAATTTCAAGGGGGATAATTTATTGACAGGATTCGGTGTCATTCCTATTTAAGCTAGTACATGTGGCAAATATTGGTCCCATTTATAAAGGGTCCTTCCTGTCGCTTTCCTCAATTTGTTTTTAATGGTATATTTAAGGATTTGAAAAACAATAAGGGGTACTGCAATATGAGGGAGCCCTACTATCCCTTCTTTTGACCATATTTTAAAGGATCTAAGGTCAATCTTTCCTTCTTCCAGAATTCAATGTCCTATGAGGTGGCAAAGGACTGCAATTGTATTAGAAGTGTGTTGGTTTCAGTGGAAGCTGGGATGGCAAGTAGAAGTTTATTAGGGGGTTAGTGGTGGGTGTGGTAGACTGAGCAGCAGCTTTGGCATGAAAATCTGCTAGTCTGTTGCCCCTGGCATCGAAGGAATTGGAAGAAGTGTGTGCTTGACATTTGACAATGGCTATTTGATTGGGGAGGTCAATGGCTTGTAAAAGTTATGAAATAATCGGAGTGCTGAATGGGTTTTCCATCAGCCGAGGTAAAACCTCTTTGCTGCCAAATGGCCCCAAAATCACAGATAGGGTTGGGGGTGTCATGAGGCCGCTATTGTTTCCGGATTTGGAGCAGAGGGGGGTTTTGGGGTACGGGTGTGGGGGGGCAGAGGAGAGGAGGAGGTCCGGGGGGGATGCAGGGGCAGGGGCTTTGTTACAAGGATTGCATGATTTGGTGATGGTGGTAAAGGGTTGTTGGGGTATGCAGGTCAAGGGGGAGGGGGGGCTGCTGGTGTTGGGGTGGGGGAGCAGATGTTGCTGGATGGGAGTGGGATGTCATCCCCTCCTTCGGTTCATTCGGATAGTGGGGTGGTGGGGGCAGGTACACCAGAAGGGGAAAAAATGTGCATGAGTGTGTTTGGAAAGGTGAGTACATGGAAATCTTCTCATTGCTACTGGTGGAGCGTTTCAGGGCCTGTGATGCTAAGGTAAGTCAGGGTGAGCGGCAGGGGGAGGAAAAAGGGCTGTGGCGGTTGATACTGTGCACATTTCAGAACTGGTTGCAGGCATTTGCTATCATGGCAGTTTCATTGAGAAAAAGGCGCCGGAAAACTGCTCAGCCCTTTTTTGTTACCTCGATGCTATTAGCCAAGCGCATAGGGTTTATGGTGGGGTGGCATGGCTTCGTTATGACGAACAGTTTCATCAGCAAAAGGCAATGCGCCCAGGGATGAGATGGGACCACAAGGACGTCAGCCTATGTATGCTGCTGATGACGTTGGCGTTTATAGGGCCGCAGTCGTTTCTTGGGGGAGCCCGAGGTTCAGGAGTTGGAGGGCCCTCGGCGGGAAAGCTGAAAGGACTGTGTTGGATATATAATGAGGTATAGCATGCAAGTTTGGAACCTCTAGTCGTTTCAAACATGAATGCTCAGGATGTGGGGGTCTACACCCATTTGCATGTTGTCCGGGAAAAGGAAAAGGACGCACTGGGGAACCTGCAAGTAAGAGGGAAGACGCCACTGAAGGTGGAAACCATGGAGTTTTTCCTTGGTAAGTATCCCAATGTTTTCGCTTGTTGGGTTGCGAATGGGGAGGGGAATTTTACAAGGATAAATGCCTGCCGATGGGGTGTTCAATATCATGTGCATTGTTTGAAATATTTAGCACCTTTATTGAATGGGTAGTTAGAAGGGTGACTGGAGTTCAATCTGTTTTACACTACCTGGATGATTTTCTTTGCATTGGTCCTGCTGGATCGTTTGTATGTGAGTCAGTGTTGAGCAGTTTAGAGGAAGTAACTGAAAAATTTGGACTGCCGCTGGTGGGGGACAAGACTGTGCTCCCGACTACACAATTGTGTTTCCTGGGAATTGTGCTGGATTCTCAGCAGATGGAGTCCAGGTTGCCGGAAGATAAGGTGGTTGATTTGAGAATGGCAGTTGTCAGAGCTGTGCGGTTGAAAAAAATTCATTTATGGGATTTGCAATGCCTTTTGGGTAAATTAAATTTTGCTTGTCGAATTATACCCATGGGGGGAATTTTTAGCCGCAGGCTTGCGGCTGCGACAGCGGGTGTTAAAACGCCTAAGCACTTGGTTAGATTGACTAGGGTGCTGAAGGATGATTTTTAGGTGTGGCATACTTTTTTGGGTCAGTACAATGGACTGTTCTTCTGGATGGCAGAGGCAGTGGACAATGTGGCTCTGGATCCAATGAGGGTCGCATCAGGAGCTTGTGGATATGGTGTGTATTTTTAAGGTAAGTGGAGCGCGGAGCCCTGGCCAAAGGCCTAGAGAGACAATGGGTTTTGCAAAATTTTGGTGCTACTTGAATTGTTCCCTATAGTGATGGGTCTGGTATTGTGGGGTTCAGAGCTTAAGGATCGCAGTGTGCATTTTTTATGTGACAACATGGGTGGTGGAAGCAATTAACAACAGTTCTGCATCTTCTCCTCCAGTGATTTGTTTGCTGAGACACATGGTGCCTATGTGTTTTACATGGACAGAAGGACAATGTAATTGCTGATTCTCTTTCTCGTTTTCAGTGGGAAAGGTTTCGAGAAGCAGCACCATTGGCGGAGGAGGGGAGAACGCCTTGCCCACTGGAGGTTTGGAAGGTGGTTTGTGGATCATCGCTGGTTTGATACAACGGTTGGTCAGCTCTGGAACGTGGAAATCGTATGTGGGGACTTGGAGGGAGTGGTTTTTGTTTTGTTTTTGCAAACTGAGGGGATGAACAGAGATCCCAAAGAGGATGAGTCAGTTGTGCTATTTATGGTGCATAATTTCCAAAAAGTTGTGTCGGGGTCAGCTATGGCCTGAAAATTGGCAGCATTGGCCTTTTTATTGAGGTTGCTGGATTGGCATGATGGCAGTTAGACAGGCTTTGTGGGGCTACCGAAGGGGATGTGTGCGCAGGGACACCAGGACGCTGGTGTCTTTATCTTTGCTAATAGATTTGATACATCAGGTGGGGTTGCAATTTGTTAATGGTTTTGAGGTAATTTTGTTCTGGGCTCTATTTGTTGTGACCTTCTTTGCTGCTGTAAGGGTGGGTGAGGTGGTCAGTCCTAGTAGGGTGCAGAGCGGGGGATTGATGGCTAGTGATGTTTTGTTGGAAGAGGGTAGGGTCATTCTGTGCATAAGGAAGTCCAAAATGGACCAAACAGGAAAAAAGTACAGTTGGAATACAAGAGATCCCAGGTACAGCGGCGTGTCCGGTAAAACCAGTGGGCGAGTATTCAGGTGTCAGTCCCCAAAAGGAGGGACCGTTCTTTATTCATGCAGATGGTTTGTTTGTGTCTCGCTTCCAGTTTGGAGCAGTATTTAGGAAATGTATTGCAGCTTCAGCTTTGCCCAGTTAGATAGGCCTCCCAGTGTGGTTTTGATTCACGCAGGAGGGAATGATATTGGATCCCGGTCCATGCGTGAGCTTATTGGGGATATAAAGTTTTATTTTTTACGGTTGCCGGGTCTGTTTCCTTATAAGCTATTTGTATGGTCAGACATAGTGGCGAGAAGGGTTTGACGGAATGCAAGGTTGGTGGAGAGGTTGAAAAAGCTTACATTAAAGTTAACAAGGAAGTGGGCAGGTTTAGTCAAAGGATTGGGGGTTTAGTAGTGAGCCACAAGGATTTGGAGAAGGAACTGCAATTTTTTTTGAGAAGTGATGGAGTGCACCTGAACTCGGTGGGCACGGAGTTATGGTTACTGATTTTGAAAGATAGAGTGCAAAGGGCAGTAAGGGTGTGGCGGTGCTTGCATGCATAGGATGGTTATGCTTGTGGCTGATGGCGGTTCTTTGGTTGGTCCATGGGAGTTATAAATTCATGAAAAAACAGGGGAACTCATTACAGTATAGTGTACAGAGCAAGTGGGGCCCCACACGACACTGGGTTGTCGTGGGGGCAAGGAGGAAGCAGAGGATGCCCGCTAACTTTTCCCGAGCCGGTCTGGTAGCGGCTGGGAGCCTGTTGGGCTGAGCGGTGGTATCTTAGGAAGATTTGGTAGAGTGTGGGTACTCTCATGGACCTTTAAAATATATTTATAACTGCTTGTTTGAAAGTGCGGAAAAAGTTTTAAAATGTTTAAAATGTTGAAATGTTTAAATGGTATGTTCGTTTTTGTTTATTGGTCTATGTTAAAATATGATATTCGTCGTTGTAGCAATAAAATGAGCTGCTATGGTCAAATTTTTTACCACAGTACAGTTGTACTGTGATTATTAGGGGATGTTGGTGGGGGAAAGTTTTAAGGGGTTAATTGAAAGACTAAACGGGTTCATCTATTCTACTTTAGTCATGCTCTAGCTCCAATAATCCTATGCAATGATTGTACATTTGTAGCTCAGTAGAACATTATCTCTGTGTGGGAGTAACTGGAGAACCTTGCATAAAGAAAATGTTCCACTAATCTTGCCAATGTTAAATATTAGTCCTTGCTGTAGGGCAAATCCTTCATAGTACATGACAGTGACATCCCGCTCTTAGACCTCTAGGCTTGTGGGAGACTCATTTGCAAATTAATAGAACTTGGATTATTCCACAAAGTTCAGTTATACATGGTTAGTTACATATATAATATTAAGTTTTATGTTTTGCTTATTTATTTTATTTTGAGGACAGAATTGCCTTTACAGGTACTTAAATTTAGTTTGACAATAATACAATTGGACACTTGATGGTGCTATGATTCCAGGTTTTTTCATTTTAATTTCTGCTCAGCTCAATATTAACTAATGATTTTTGGTGTTCTGACTTTATTTTAGCACTACTAAAAGGGACATGTGTGCTTCGGGTCAATGTTCATGATACTGATATTAGCACCATGAAGTGAATGTTTTTAGATAATTTAACTAGAAAGTGTTTACTTTCAGATTCTTTTTATTACCACCTTAAGCTATATTTGCCCTTGTGCTGCTCAGATTTACCATTATGTATTCTTTAACATGTTAATTTAATTTCAAAGTTAATCATTATAAATGTACAGGTTTCATTAAAATATTACTTGGTAATTCGGCCCTTAAGACCCTCCAGGAACTTCCCATTATGGAGTCACAACACTATTCTGTCTCCCATTTGTTGCCCTAAGCTGTCACCCTGCCACATGTACTTCCAGGGGGTCTATAAAAATAGGTGTGCCATTAAAGATAGGAGAGACAGCATTCAATTATACTATACCTAAAAAAAATGCAAGTGGGCAGGTTCATTATTTCAGAATATAAAATCCACATTCCTTGTGCAATAAAACAAACTCACCTGCCTGTTGGCAATCTTTTGTATAATGTTCACTGAGCTGCACATCTGTACGATGCCAGGATAGCTGGTGGTAAGAATTACTGCATGCGAATGACATATTCCAGAAGGCCCATAAAGATGACTGAATATTCTGAACCTGGAATGGGACCGGGTGAAGATGATGGCACTGGCGATGGAGCTGTAGTTAAAAATTGTGAACAGGCAGGTGAGTTTAGTTTATTGTAGATTAGACAGGCTATGAATTGCAGAATATACAGAACCTGCCTACTTACAATTTTATTTTTTCAAAATAAGTTCCACGTAGATACAATACACTTCCACTAAGATACAATAAAGGATAAAAAACAGATGAACATAATATTTTTAAAAGGAATCCAACTAAGGCAACGGTCCAATTCTGATAGGGTAAAGGGGTGGTCTGTAAAACAACAACTAATTTGTTTTTTTGTGTTCGTTTGACTTATGCATTTCTGCAGGTGACAACAACAGATACTGGGGAACAGCAAAGACAGTGAAAAATTTAAACTGTTGGAAACTTTTGCTATAATCCTGCTTGTTCTTTCTTTGTTAGTGCTGAGATTATTCAGTGCTGAACCTAGATTCCTTTATCGATCTGCATCAGCATGTATGAAAAAAATATCCAGAGGGTAGGATTGTTGACTAATAACTCACAATCTCATGCCGTGGGATTACTCATTGTGCCAGCTACCAAAAAGTATTAAAAACCAGGCTCAGTGCACTGTGCAATAAAGGCTGTAATAAGGATACAAAGCGCCATTTGCATACCTCAACCCATCTGTTCAATATCCATAAAGTTAGACGGGGTAAACATATGTTTGTATTAGAATATCATATTTCACACAGCATGTTTCAGAACACAACCTTCATCTATCATAAGTTTTTTCATCAAGTTTTTCATGTATTTTTCATCACTTAGATTTAACCTCCATCATTTGCAGCATAAAATGTATTTGATCCATTTCAAATAGAAGATCAAACACATTAAAGTGAAAAATCCCTTAGAGAATTAATGCATTTTCTGAGTCTTCTGTTATTGTATTGAGAATCATTTCCAAATGAAATTGATATTTAAAATTGAAATATAGGTACATATATGTAATACATATACAGGAGAAGTTGTATTTCAGTCCATCCAGGTCAGGATTTACGTAACACATAAGAGCCATGGAAGTCTGGAAGGTCAGGAGACCAGATTTTCTCTGCAGCAGTAAAATAATTACTTTCCTTCCCCCAGCCTGTGACAGGCCAGTTAAGGAGAAGCAGCACACTGATGAGCCTCTGTCATCTCTTTGTCACTCCATTCTCATTTCCTATCAGAATGTGCCTTGTGCTGCTTATTTCTTTCCCCGTCTGGGCGCTTCTGTGCATGGTATTGCAAAACGCAAATGCCAACCCTCATGTACTGCTTAGGGTTGCCAGTGATGAGATGTTCCCATCAGAATTCTCAGTTCCACTTGTGCCCAGACCATTACAATGGTGATGGTGTGATGTAAAATAAAAACAAATAATTTGGGATCAAACCTTCATTACAGTAACCCTGTTGAAGGCTTGTAATTAAACTATTGCAGATAATTGTGAGAGATATGAATAGTTCAAAGTTGCCATAACCTACCTGTACCAACCCAATGGGCTTGAATACTTGGGTGAGCAAGCAACCCAGGGAGCTGACTTCAACCCACATTAATTCTCAAATATACAACTTCCCCTGACATTTGCCAACTGCCTAGATATACATTGTGAACAAAGTTCTTTTAGAATAAGCCATACCATGAGCTACTAATCCTTGCTTTAAACCCATTACCTATGAAATAGAAATAGACTTTGAATTGTGAATACTAAACTTGTGGCATTTACTTAAAACATGTGGCTCTGTATTCTTTAAAAACAATGCAGTATATCTTAGATATGATTAGCAAAAGGACATGAAAAAAGTCTTACTTTGCAAAGCAGAAATCAGAGAGGGAGGGGCAGCAGTGTGAGCCAATCAGGATCTGCTACATGCACATATGGTGACGGGGGACATGCTGAAAGAAGAGCAAATCTCTGCATTGCTAAATTTGACCACTTCATATTTATATATACTGTACATTACACAACAGCATCATTCCTGTTTATAATGATTTACTATAGGCAGTAACTATCAATATGTAAACAGTGTGACAATACTTTGCCTGCTTTAAAATATAAAATTAAATAAAAAATTATTTTAAAATTAAAAATTATTTTTAGTTCAATATCTGACATCAGACCAACAGATTTGTTTCAAATATATGGCATTTCACAAATGAACACACGTTTGCTAGCCATTTCTTGCAGTCAGTTTATTAAAAAACCCATAAGATAAGGTGACAGAAAAGTATGTAAAATCTTTAAAGGAAATATTTTGCCAAATGTCAGGGAACTTTAGTTTATCCCAAAATAAAATGGTATACTAATGTTATTTGGCACATCACACCAAGTATATAAGTAGGTTGATCTGTTTGCCTGTGATAGAGGAACTGGATTGTAGCTCTCAATAGGGCTGGGACAGATGTAGTCAATAATCATTCTCAGCTGCAGAATGCTGTGTAATATGCTGGCAGTTTATATGAATATACAATATACAGTAAAAGGCTTTGAAATTCATGAGTCCATATTTACAAAATGCTGGTCGACCTGCTGAATGCTGATATTCATATACACTAAGAGGTATATTAATAACAAAATAGTGGATTAAAGCTGACATTCATCAAGCATTAACTGTCTGTAAATCTTGTTGCAACAATATTGATTTACCACCAGTCAATGTTTGATGAAATTCACATTCATTGCTCTATAAATACCTGCCAAAGCCTTTTTCCTATGTTATCTCGCATTGCTGTAGCTGCAAAATGCTTAGCAGACTGCACACTCAAAAGATCCATATTGAGGTCCTTTCCTAGCATCCTTATAACACTTTTGTTCCTACTTATCTTTCTAGCTCCTTACATTTACATGGAACCCTAGATTTTCATGAGATTGTCAGGAGGTCCTTATAATTATAATTCCCTATAATACCCACTGTCCTCTGATCTGATATTGCCTGTTTAGTTTGGGTCCTAACGCCATTTAGTAGGACCACAAGCATGGCCCCAATTATCATTTTTTTACCTCTCTATATAGATTGAACTCAGACCACTATGGTATGAAGAATATACTTCACACTGATCATCAACATGAGGGGCATTTTTCCAATGAAGTATTTAATTATCGTTCTCCGAGTACATATAGTATATTCCTTGTATTTTTTTAATTTATTAAGTTCCTGCAATCATAGTAATGATCAAAAGGTGTCATTATAGTACGTTTGATGAACAGTCAAAACAAATGTTTTTGCCTTAAAAGATATTCGTGTCCTCCATACTATGGTTTGTCACACAAGGCATTTTTTAGTTCTTTTTAACTAGCTTTAGCCAGTCACAAACAAATTAATAGCTTTGGACTTTGCCAATGATTTGACGTACACACGTCAAATCATTGGCAAATGTACAGCAGTCCCCCAAAATTGATCATAAATCCCTCCTGGTGGATTGATGGATGACCTCTGTTCAACCCTATGGAGGAGAGCACAGTGGGGTGTTGCTTGCTAGTCCTCCCCCTCCCCTCTCTATAGAACAGATTCCTGCAGTGTGTAACTTACGTGTTGATGGTAGGTTTCATTTATTCATGTGATCTCAATTAAAAGGAGATGGTTGCATATGCATGCCTGGGATTATTCTAGACACATCAAAGACAACAGTATTTGTCAAACTTATTGCAAATTCCATAATTATACAGAGGATATATTGAGGGTTGCTACCTTGTTATCTATGCCTCTTATCACAATGTAATTTTCTCACTACAGTCTTGTGGGGCCTAAGAGGATCCTGTACTTGGACAGCCAATGAGAAGTAACCATCTTAGGTGATGAAGTGAGTACCAGAAAGAGAACCTTCCCACTATGTAGTCCAAAAGTCTTTGGACCTGGCATGTCATGTGACTGTGGATTCAAATAAAAGGGTATTTAGGAAACTTTACCTTTTAATTAAACCCAGTGATTAGTTAAAGGGCATTGGGGAGTAAAGGGTAGTTGTGGTAGGGGAGTTTCTGGGCACAAGCTTTAAGTTGTATTTAGGAATACCATTTAAACCAGATTTAGTACTATAATTACATTTCTTCTCTACTGCAGAGTTTGCGCTTTTTGCATATCATCACATTACTGAAAACCTTTCTAAACTCTTTTGAAGCACCGGAATGTGTCCATGCTTGTTTACCCAATTTGCATGGCGAATTCTGTAAACAATCCATAGCAAACATTCTCATCTAATCAGAACTCTGAAATTACCCTAAGCAGTCATGTAACCACTCCAGGAATCAAAGGCAATTAATGATTTCAGGCACACTAAACAGGTGATAATAAACATTAAAGGCAGTCAAGTAATAACTAACCGCAGTGTCCTGTGATAAAATCTTTAATTAAAGTTAAGGTGATAAAAAAAAATCAGCAAACAAAACATGCAGAGAAAACAGAATAGCTGATCTCCTGGCTTTGGGGATGTTTGCTGGTTTTATGTGAAATGAATACATTTTCCAGGCCTCTGCTTCAGGGTTGACTGGTGATCTCTATTAAAGTTTTTTTCTTTCTTTCAGAATAATTTCCTGGTTGAGGCTCAACAATGTTCAGCCAGCTTCTGCATGGAGATTTAAAAAGATGCTGGTACACATGTTAACATTTTAATGAATGAGAGGGGTATTTTTTCTTACTTTGCTTAAGGCATGCAAGTGTTAACTAGAAATTTCCTGGAAGGCCATTGCGTTGCATAGTTCTATCTTGATAAATTCCCAATATTAGCTGCTGGTTATTATATATGGTACAGATGAAGTCTATCTGCCAAGGGTTAAGGTTATCAGTTGCCCTAAGCACAACTCAACAATGGTGTTCCAGACAGCCCTTTTATTGCCTAAATATACCTAAACCTTAACCTTATCTTTCATTGTCATGTTGTAAACTTTCCCTTATAGTTTTCTTTTCAATTCTTGAATACCAATGTTTTGCCCATCCAATAGATACCCTCAGCTGCTTTTGATTTCTGCATTGGTGACTGATAATTCCTTGCACTGCTTCTGTATTCCAAGATGTGAGTGTAAGCACAATGTTTGGGGTTCAGCAGTCCTAGGGTGGCAGGTATGACCAAAGTTTGCAAACTTACAGGATCACCATATAAAAAAATAACAAAGAATATGGACTAGAGTCTATCAACTATTATACACACTACTTGGACACTCATGCGCAAAGACCCATATGAGGTGTTACTACTCTTGAAACCTTCTAACTGTACCAAGCACCAATTTAAGCTCCTGAATTTTGTTTTTACTTTGGCCAAACAAACACTAGCAAAGGCCTGGTCCTCAAGAAAACCCACGGTGAACCAAGTAAAACAAAAGAATAACTGGTATTTTCTCAATGAACTATTGGCAGCCGAATTGAATGATACAATAGGTGTCTTTCAGGTGGTTTGGGCCCCCTGGATAGACAATTATCTGCTTGTTGATTTTGATAAAAAATTACTCTCGCTTTGAGAGATTTTATGCTGTGTTTACCCCTATGGATTTTCAAATATGGGTCCTCTCCTTCCCTGTCTGTAACCTTTCCTGGCCCTCTCTTTCACCTCTATTTTTTCCTCCTCTATTTCCTATTATCTTTTGTTTTTATTGCCTAGGCAGGTCCTTTCCTTCTTTTATCCATGTTCATTGAAGAAGAATGTTTGTCCTTTTAGTGTGTAACAAACCAAAATGTTTGTGTTGATGAAATGCCAATTCACTAGGAGTGCAAAGGATTTTGATTCCTTTTCTTTTTGACTTGTTTTGTTTTTGTTTCTCTTTGAAAAAATTGTAAAACTTTTATTCTCAATAGAAAATTATAAAGAAAGCAGAAGCAAATGGGGATACCAATGCAATGGGTTGTAAGCATGCATTTATTTCCAATATTTTTTTTTAATATTGGGTTTGGTCACCCTTTACGAAATGATAAAGGTGTACTTAGCATTAAACAAGTCAGTTTTCTTCCAGACCAGATTCCACTGCTTTATTAACAAACATGTAAACCATGTTTTGTTTGCTATACATAGGGGCATAGGGGGGGCATGTGTTTCAAAGGCTGTAACTGATTTCCATCAGGGGATTTTCTCAGATTCATTGCTTTATAAGTAGATGCCATTGTGTATAACAAACGATTGTAATTTTTTCAAAATAAAAATACTTTTTTTAAAAAAAACTGTTTTTGTTTTGTTTAATCTCAGTGCTACAGATCTGCAGCCTCTTTGCAGACATTTCCTATCTACAGTGCTATGGAATTTTTTATTTTTGGTAGCAACAGTAAAACATGCCTGCAGTAGTACAACCAGGAGACACAAACAGAAGGATGTCACCCCATAATAGGAGTGTCTGAACGTGGGTGCAAATTACTCTAATAAGTTTGTTTTGAAAACTCAGTTTAGAGCTGATGGACCATTGGTGTCATCAAGTCCTCTCCTCCCCATCTGCCTCCCTCCCGTCGCCTGGCCCTTTCATTGATTTGCTGCCTGGTATTAAAGTTGAGGCATTGTCATGTATGTTAGGTACACCTTAGGCAGTCTGCATTCTAATACACTTTGCCCTGTATGCTGGAAGTAACATGTGGCTCCTTTTCAGAACCCCCTGCAGGTTTCTAGGTGGTAGGTAAGTGTGTTGTATTATTTATGTATGTATCTATGTGTTTATACATTTAATACTAAATATTAGTAAGCAATAAAAACTTCTGGACAATAAGATAGTTGGCATTTAAAACTGTTCGAGCCACAGTGCTGGAAGGCATACATCAATGTAAGTGCTGCCTACTGTATTACCTAACAGGTACTTTGTACAAATAGTCACTATTTTGATTTGTATTGCTGTCAGGTTGCCATTGACATTGACGCATTTCTGTATTTAAGGACATTTCACAGACCATAAGGAACCTGGGGGTCCATCTAAAGTTATGCTGAGGAGTATTTGAAAAGTTTTGAGAAGTGAAAGTGTAAGGTCTAACAGTGGGAGATTCCTGCTAAAAAGCACTCTAATAACTATAAAAGCAACTACAGAGAAACCCTGGTAAAGAATAACCTGAAATTACTAAAGATAAATGCTAGTGTTGTCACTTGTTCTCAACTTGGTGTGAATAGAATCGTATGCTGAAAAACTGCCAGAATCCAAACCATATGCCAGTTGTCATTATGAGCAGTTTGCCCATAAAGCGTGTTTGCCATGGGGAAGGTGAATGCTTATTCCTGACACAAGGTTGTACAAGACATGCAGTTTCATCCAGGTGTTGTACACATAGGGGCTTCTACAAGTAGTTCTGTTTGCGATTAATAAAGTAATGCTGACATCAATGAATATGTGTGTTTGAGCATTGATTTCCTTTGAGGAGGTCACTACGGAGCCTTGGTATACATCACACCTTTCATTCCAAGGAAGAAACTAGATTCATACTCATTACAACCAGATGATATCCTTGCCCCCTTCTTCTTCATCTGGGACCCATTTAAACTTTTGTCATTTGTTTGCAACACACAAATTCACATATATAACCATTACTTCTTACTACAAAATAATGAATAAAGCCAAAGGAAGATCCTTTCACATCAATCGATCACCCCTCTTGTCATCCTAAACAGAGTAGCTAGTAATAGGAATGTGTACAGGATAGAATGCCAGTAACATGCACTGAGCTAAGGCAATGATGGTGTCAGTCCTAATTATTTACAGATAGTAGACTGTGATTTTTTTTTAACCTTTTAATTGCCTGGTGGTGAGAAAATTTTGGTGGTCCACGGCTCTGTCCCCTGTATGGATCAAAGGCTCACGGCGGTGGGTGGGTTGTGTCTGTAGAGAGTAGGTGGATTTTGGCATCATGACGTCACTATGGGGGAAGTTTCGTCCCCTTTGAGTGACACACTGTTCCCCACACATGTGCGTTCCGGAGCCCATGAGTTTAGTGGCCTGTAGGTCCGAAAAGGTTGGCAACCACTGATATATAGGATAGCCAAATTCTTAAATCACACTTAACCAATAAACATGCCCTTTTATAATGAGTAATATCATGACAATAATTGAGTTAATCTATTACTGATATGTTTAAAGCAGCACTGAAAATGATTTTTTCCATGGAGACTTTCCCAAGTTTCCCTTTATCTCCAGAATAAAATATTGTCTATGCCCTTTTTAATTATATACCCTACAGAATACTAAGTAAATGATATCCCTGATGCTACCCTACAGTTTTCTGGTCAGGTTGCTCAGCATGGAATAGATAGAACAAGGCTGTAGTCCATCCTAGAGATACATTGATAGCCCAATGTAGCAGTAGATAAATCATATAAAATCCAAACTAAGGAGCACTAAATGGACTTCCTGACTTTAGCACAAAAGGTGGTCAGCATAATATTAGCAGGTGATCGAATTCATCTACTTGTTACCCGGAGTTGCTCTTTAATCAGGTCATTGATTAAATTTGGATAGACATCATACCTTGCTAATATACTTCAGTACGACTGATATTGATAGATCACTCTTCTCCTTCCAGTTTCCCCCTAATGGATTCTTTGATATTTAGTGTGCTCATTACATCCAGATGAAATTCATTCTCTTCCTAGTCATGATATTTACAACTGCAGCAGAGTCTATAAGGTTACACATTGTGCTATTTTATACGCTGAATTTCAGGATTTTTCCGCTATATTCTGCCTCTGTTGCTTTGCGTTATATGGAATAATATATCTAATCAGCGGCCAAGCTAATGAGTAAAATTACACCAGACGATTGGGGACATTTCACATGAAACATTGTTACAGCTTATTTTACAAATGATCAGTTGGAGATTTGCATAATTTTTCTTATAAGTTGCTTCAGTGTTCATAAAGTTTACTGATAAAAAGAAAAAAATCTGCAATTAATGTTAAATCAAAGATGGGGCTATCTGTTTCCATTTTCCTGGGCTGTTCATTAAATGAGCAGCTATTCTTTGTATCATTTGGCACAGCGTGATTCTGATAAATTTAAATTCATTCACCAAGTATTATACATATATATTAGTACCCCGAGGTTTCCTCGTTATGTCAGACTGCTCAACATTAGGTATGCAGGAATTTATAGTCAAATTAGAAGCCCAATTTAGCTAAAATATAAGGTGCATTCTAGACTAGAGAGGCAGGCAAGTGTGTAATCACGCATTATGTTAAGTGGCAAGTTATAACTCAAAGCTGAAAAGTGAAATGGTTTATGAAAAAGAGTGCTTTGTCTCGATTGAGATCATTTGTAGACTCCCACGAATGCACCATATGTGATATTTATGTAATCTGAATAGCTTTCTGAGCTGCTATTGTCGAAACAGCGTGCGGCAAACACTGCAACCATAATGATTAAATATATATGCTGGAAATGTGTGTATGGTTGGAAAAGTTTGAAAGTAGTTTAGGAAAACTATTGTCATATTGCAGTAGTGAATTGGCTGTTATACTTCTGAATGGTCCTCCATAAAAAAAGAACCCTGAATCACAACTAGGTCCGGATTATTATGCACAGGGCAACCTAAGCAGGAGCCTAGGTTCTTTTCAAGCTGCAAAAACAATTTTCTTTCAGAACAGAACAAAAATGGGGGAACTTTTGAAATACCTTTCAGGTCCTATGAACCCCCTGCTATAATTGCTATACCACAGCCCACATTACATGTAGTGTGGTTGTCAGTGAGAAGAATGGCTTTTACAATACCGGTCAGTGGTAAGAATATCACTCTTACAGATAGTTAAAAGATCATTGGTCAAGAAGAGACCCCTAACAACTTCTGTAGAATTCCTAGAGTTTCATGGAAAACTGTCGATAGTGAATTAGTCAACGCTGTGCAGCTGCCTGTCACTTCACAAGGTATGATGTACAGTTAAGTCCATAAATATTTGGACAGAGACAACTTTTTCTAATTTTGGTTCTGTACATTACCACAATTAATTTTGAATGAAACAACTCAGATGCAGTTGAACTGCAGACTTTCAGCTTTAATTCAGTGGATTGAACAAAAAGATTGCATACAAAATGTGAGGAACTAAAGCCTTTTTTTAAACAATCACATCGGGGCTCAAAAGTATTTGGACAATCGACTCAAAGGCTATTTCATGAGCTGGTGTGGGCAATTCCTTTGTTATGTCATTATCAATTAAGCAGATATAAGGCCTGGAGTTGATTTGAGGGGGGTGGGGTGCTTGTATGTGGAAGATATTGCTGTGAACAGACAACATGCGGCCAAAGGAGCTCTCCATGCAGGTGAAACAAGCCATCCTTAAGCTGCAAAAACAGAAAAGAACAATCCCAGAAATTGCTACAATATTAGGAGTGGTAAATCTACAGTTTGGTACATCATGAGAAAGAAACAAAGCACTGGTGAACTCAGCAACGCCAAAAGACCTGGACGTCCACAGAAGATAACAGTGGTGGATGATTGCAGAATCATTTCCATGGTGAAGAGAATCCCCTTCACAACAGCCAACCAAGGGAACAACACTCTCCAGGAAGTAGGCATATTGATATCCAAGTCTACCATAAAGAGAAGACTGCATGAAAGTAAATACAGAGGGTGCACTGCAAGGTGCAAGCCACTCATAAGCTTCAAGAATAGAAAGGCTAGATTGGACTTTGCTCAAAAACATCTAAAAAAGCCAGCACAGTTCTGGAAAAACATTATTTGGACAGATGAAACCAAGATCAACCTTTACCAGAATCATGGCAAGAAAAAAGTATGGAGAAGGCGTGGAACAGCTTATGATCCAAAGCATAGCACATCATCTGTAAAACATGGCGGAGGCAGAGTGATGGCTTGGGCGTGCATGGCTGCCAGTGGCACTGGGACACTAGTGTTTATCAATGATGTGACACAGGATAGATTGATTGGGAGGCGTTTCATAATATAGATAGACAATGATATAAAACATACAGCCAAAGCAACCCAGGAGTTTATTAAAGCAAAGAAGTAGAATATTCTTGAATGGCCAAGTCAGTCACCTGATCTGAACCCAATTGAGCATGCATTTCACTTGTTGAAGACTAAACTTCAGACAGAAAGGCCCACAAACAGCAACTGAAAGCCGCTGCAGTAAAGGCCTGGCAGAGCATTAATAAGGAGGAAACCCAGCATCTGGTGATGTCCATGAGTTCAAGACTACAGGCTGCCATTGCCAGCAAAGCGTTTTCAACCAAGTATTAGAAATGAACATTTTATTTTCAACTTTTCAACTTGGCTTCTTCAGGGGTATAGGGTAGATGGTAATGCTTTGTTGCAGTGGTAATGACTAGAAAAACAGCTGTCAATATGGTCCTGAATGGGACACTTCACTTGTGTTTGACTTCCTCACAAATTTCAGGAGAATGCTATACAAGGTACTGGTAATAGTACTGGGAAATCTTGTGTCCTGAGATGGAGGGAGAAAGAAGCAGCACTGCTGCTGTGTAATCAGCAGTGCTACTGCTTTCCATATAGGTGAAACGCGTCAGGTAACAAGACGTTCTTTTCGGCTTATACGTTGAATATATTCATAACTCACATCTAGAGTAGAATCTTCCAATGTTTAGTTCAGCAGTCTCCATCCCATGATACCCTAATGGAAGTTGGACGTACAAAGGGTTTGATGTATATTGTACTTATAATTGTGACTACCTACATAAAATATATGCACCTATAGAATAGCCTTGAAACCCCTTTCTTTCTTTTTCTCTATTTATCAATTGTGTAGTTCAAAGCCTGGCTGGTAACATTAATATCTGGCTAATTGTGAACAATCCACTGTGATAAGTAGGTAGGTGCAAAGAGTTGTACCTCCACCCCCATGACAGTGATTTTCCCTCAAGGGTATTACTTTCGCAGGGTCCTCTCCTCCTGTCAGTCTGTCATTTGCAACCCCTATTTAATGTACATGCGTAACATGTTGGCGCTAAATAAATCCTGTTTATTAATAATAATAATAATAATAATAATAATTAAACCTTACAACAAATGCAGGTAAGGTTTATAGATAAAAAATAAGCTGAAGTGGAAGTGATTGTGAAGTGTTTGCTGAGATAGACAAGGCTTTCCATAATCTATAGCATCCTCTCTGATCTACCTTGCATACCTCCTATTGTAACCAATAGGCAAAATAGAAGTTAGCCCTTCAAATTAAGACCTAGCCCCCCAAGCACAGTCTGACATGACCAGGATGATGTAGAAGTCCCAAGATTCCCACCCCTGTTGCTCTGCCAACCTTCACTCTCACTAATCCAAAAGAAAAACAAACAGACTACATATTGGGAAAAATGTGTGTAGCAGCCATTTTATTATAAAACATTTAGAACATATAACCATATTTGGATATATAACTTCATCAACACTAAATAACTATACAATCACCATTTTAGAAGAAAAATGTAACCTAACATTTCTTTAAATAGGAGCTTACAAAAAACAAAAGAACAAAAACAAAAAAAAAAACACACGCATTTACTGTTGAAAAGCTTTTGATTTTTGATCCTTCTGCTATCCCGGCTTCCCTGTTTTTTGGTACAGACAGGACAGTGGGTGTTGCCATTTTCTTTTTCTTCTCCCCGCTTTTTGTCACCTTATCTATTGCCTGAACAGTGTCTTTTTGAAAATGTTAAAAAAAGCGCTGATCTCACCGTGGATGCTTGAGATTTGCAGTTTTCTTTTACATTCTATGACAGCCTCCTATGACGCATGCTCACAGTCTTCTGGGATATTTAAAGTTTGTATCCCAGGAGGCTGCAGGTTTCCCCCTCAGTCCTTTCACCTTCAGATGGAAAAGGGGGGTCCCCCCCTAAAAAAAGTTTAAAAAAACGTTAAAAGCCTCCCTTTTATATAATGTTAAAAATGTGGTGATAGGTCCACTTTAAGGCTGTAGGTCCTGGAGGCATTAAAGGGCATCCATCACAAAGACCTTTTAGGAATTCACAAAAAGATTGATATTTTTGGTCAGGAACATTAGACTATGACTATGGTGAAAGACAGGTAGTGACTACAGATTCTAAAGAAAGTTTAGTAATATGATGAAGCTAAATCAATAGATGATACCATTTTATGGGCTTTGTAAAGTGCAGCACTGTTTGGAGATTTCAAAAAATGGAGTTTGTCTTTCCAGTATGTTGTGCAAAACATAAACACACTTGAAAATCCTCCACTTATGTAACAGAACAAAAAAATGACTATTTTTAAAAATATTTTGTTGGTTTTAACCTTTCCCTACTCTACTTATATAATGCTTTTACTGAGGTTTGTATACACATTTTCTCTGGTTCATTCTTTCTGCCAAAATACAGGGTGAAAGACCTAAATGTCAACAGTCTATAGTGCACAGAATTCTCAGATGCCTAACTCAGATGGTCAACACACAAAAGTTGCATTTCTGAATTTCACTGAAGTTTTTGTAGCAAAAAAAAAAAAAAAAACCCAAAAACTGGCAACTTAGTTGCCTATCTGAAGCTCTTCGGATGGAGTAGGGAAGAGTGAACAACCTGTTAAGCTTAAAGCAGAGCTATACTGACAGTATATACTTTAGATCTACATTATCAATGCATGAATGCACAATACCATGTACGAAGCTGTGCAGCTTTTTGCTTTTGACCAGCAATGTCATAACACATTCAGCAATTTTTATTTTAGGACCTATTTTTTAGGACCAGTGGTGGCTTGTCATCACTGCACAGGTGACACAAGCTGTCTAAGTATTTTGAGAAGCAGTTCTACACACATGCAATATCTGTAGATGGCTGTAGAGCTGATGGCGCATTGTTTGAAGGAGAATGGCAGACGTAAAGAAATCCATCCAGAAGTAAGTTGTTGGCACTGAAAGCCGAAAAAAGAACTGAATTTTTCAAAGAAGGTGGTTAATGAAAGATACAAGTTCAATGCTGCACCATCAAGGTAAAGAATAAACATACATAACAAATAAGCTTAACAAATTATTCAGTTGGTATTACTGTACATTTTGAGTACAGGTCTACTTTATCATTATGCAGGACATCCTTAGGGCGTTTGTTTGCTTCAACCAAGCTTTGCATTCCTATATAAGTAAATGGGAATGCAAAATCCTCTCACTGAAGGTCAAATGCAGATCAGACAGAGGTCAACCACAGGTCAAAAGAATTTAACTCTGAACAATATCAGTAGCATTAAACTGATGCAACTAACACAAACCTAAAATTCTTAGGCACTGGTCCTTACAGGTATTATTCCTCACTACCTTTCCAACTGACGTTTTATTTTCCAACAACACAGAAATAAGAATGCTTTTTTTATGTGGAGTAGAGAAAGTTTAGAACGTTGGTTAGATTTGTATTTCTTTCTGTGCCCTGTTAGGTATATCCATCTACTTTCTGTCTGGGGATACTGTTGACATCAGAACAAGAAATTATGGAAATTCTCTCTAATGTAGCTGCAGAGCAACAAACTGGATTTCTGAGTTAAGAAGGGCAACTAATTGGTTTGCATCATATCATATTTATATATTCATTATATTTTATGAGTTCTAAGTTCTATGCTCAGAAATATATGTGACTTATCTCTGGAAATGGTTTAATTCAAGAAAAAAAATCTGGTCTTCTAATTAAGCCAACATAATGAATCATATTTCTGAAAATACAGATGGGTTTGTTCTACAATTAGAAGGAAATTCTCCTGACACAGTTTGTGTGCTGGTGGCTAATGATGTTGAAAACATTTTTGGCACTTTGTTTTCACATGGACCTTAATGTTGTCATTATCCAAATGCTGCTTTTAGTTCAGACACGGTTTTATCACTTTTACGGGACACCTTGTGATGTGTTATGATGGAACATTCACATAAAAAGTTATGAAATAAAAGCTTCCACCTTAGAAGGAGTAAAGGGGGGGCAGCAATGAGTGTAAATATTGCTCATTCTCAATCTGTATTCATAATGATCTGTTTATGGATTCATCCAACGGTTTTGGTTAAGGGACGACATTATTCTTAATGCTTTGAACAACAGTACCTTCTGCGGCTCTGTGTAAATAATATTTGTAGTTACTGCAGGAAAACAGAAGTGGAGGAGGTGACTGAAGCTTGTGAGCCTTATAAAAGAGAAAAAAATGTGGACAGTGCAACATACATATGTTTTTTTAGAATTTAAATAGGTTGACATTCCCAGGTAGGGTCCATGGATGTTCAGAAATCAACTAATGTCTTACTAACAAGTCTTTTTTACAGGGGTCTCTGAACTGTGAAATCTCAGTGCCACAACTATAAGGTCAGTAAATTTAGTACTCATCTTGGAATTCTCCTTTGTCTCAGTGCGGAGGAAGCATTAGTGTTACAGTCCCTTCCGTTAGAAGATCTGTGAGACAAGCTACACGTGAGGTTATCTTACTGTTTCTTTGTTTTTACTTGTTTCTGTGTTGTTGTTTGTAATGACCACAACTCTTGTATCAGCTGCAGCTGGTGGTCATTACTCCTCCTCCTCTGGCCTCACACTTCATGCTATGCGGTTGATATTCACTTCTGGGATGTGAAGAGTTGGTGTGTTGTCCTCTCCAGAGTTCCTGCCTCTCTATTTGTTATTAAGATAAGTTAAACTACTTTTGGTGTTTTGTTGTTGTTTTGTTGTTACTAGGCCTCAAGGAGACGCTGGTTCTTTCATCAGGGAAGGAACCAGTAGTCTCAAGCCCAGTCACTATTCATAGGGCTATGCAGGGCTACTAGGGCCTAGGTTCCAGTGTACGAATTTTCCCACCTTCAGGGGATATTCATACTGTCAGGAGTCAGGGCTAGGTTTGGGTGTCCGTAGGGGCTGACCATTTCCTTCTCCTTAGCCTTTGAAGGCCTAGTCCCTTGTATTTATTCTTCTGTTTTCCTCCCCTCCCCATTATCCGTGACAAATAGGTCATCTTCCTCTGTCTTCTTCCTTCTTCTAGAAGATTTCGGGAATTGGGACCCATGTCATCCTGGAATACAGCTTCGTCCCAGGTTGGAGGAAGCACCAGGCGCTGCCATCTTCTTTCAATGTGTTCTGGCTTCTGCCTACGTCACTGGATCTCGTGCCTGCACAGTGCAAGATCGAGTGACATAGCCTGCTGTAAAGGGGAAAAAAAGTTTCAATCTCACTGCACATGCATGAGAACGGCATCTCCTTCCCCTCAATGTAGGTAAAATGCCTCCTCTGCGCATGCCCGGGAGACTCCTGGGATGCATGATGTATGTATCCCAGAATCCTCAAGAGGCTATAGGTTGGGAGGTGGCAGTATGGAGGTACAACCAGGTGATAGGACATGAAAATTATCAGTCAAGTGACAGTATTAGAGTTTCCTCATAAAAAATACTGGTCACTGGGGGGCATAACTCATTTATAGGGCCTGATTTAATAAAGCTCTCCAAGGCTGGAGAGGATACACTTTCTTCAGTGAAGCTGCATGATCCAGCAAACCTGGAATGGATTTCACCTAATTCATTTGCTAGCAAATGTTTTGATCCTGGACCAGATCCTTTCCAGGTGTGTTGGATCACCCAGGTTCACTTATGAAAGTATATCCTCTCCAACATTGGAGAGCTTTAATAAATCAGGCCCATAGTCTTAGGTATGGTTTTGTCACTGTATTGATGTACCCTATCTATCGGGAACACTACAGTGTACCATAAGCTTTTTTGTATAGCTATATTACCTGAAAATTATTGTCTGGAATGTACATTGTCATCAATTGGCATTGAAATGTTATATATTGAATATGTTGAAACATGATTTTCCCAACATATTCAGTATATAACATTTCAATATGAGGGATAGAGTGCAGATGATGTAAAAACTGGACATTGCTTTGCACAGCTGCCATCCTGGGTCTCCGTAGGTGCTACTGAATGATGACAGATGTAGTGGTTCCATGTTATGATAAAAGGTCAATGGTCATGTCTGCTCACATTGAAACTCCATGCAAGTTTCTGTTAAAGTTACTCTCCCATCCCCTTCCTGTATAAACATTTAAAAAAATGTATAGTATACTTACCTTTGTTTGGCTTGATTCCTGGGTGATGCCATCATCTTGGTGCAGGACCACTTTTTTAGCTAGATTTGGCTGCAAATAAGACATATTTATGATTCTCGTGCTCCTCTCTATGCTGCCAGCCCAATGGAAGCTAGAAGTCTGAGTGGCACTGCTAGCTAGGCATAGGGGCATTGGGAAAAGCCAATCTGAGAAAAGAGTTTCACCTCATGGTCACATGACTGCTGAAAAAACTCAATAGCCTCCTCACACTCATATCTATATTTGGCTGGCAGGACACATGGCAACAAAACATCATCCTTTTATGTGCCAGTAGTTTCTTTACAGACCATTTTTAGTTGTCACAATGGTTGGTCGCTTTTAGAAAGGACCTTTCTGCAAAAGTTTTCCTTTCCATGCCTACAGTATTGATAGCAGTTTGCAGTAGCAATATGATCTTTCATTATAGCCTTGTGTTCGCTTGTCTGATATCTAAATGAAATTTAGACCCTTTCACTGTCACTGCATGTGTTAAGAGTCTGGAAACTAAAAAAAAACCTTTTTACAGTAATTAGTCCATAGTTTAGCCCAATTTTCCGGTGTACAGGCCACATTTAACCAGTCTACAATCACCTTCACACGTTGAGTTCCTTGCAAAGCATAATTTCAAACTGTGAGCTTTGGCTGAGCCAAATTGAATTTCCTAATTTTGGACCTTATCTGCTTTAATCTCTGTAACAAAATTATCAAGCCCAATTTTGTATTGAATATTTGTCCTCTTTTTTTTCTTCATTATTTCTTTTTACCTGATGTCTCTACAAATTGCCCTAATAAAGAGTTGCACTTTTATTTAATTGCTTTTTGTTCAGCTTTATTTCGGATTCCGTCTCTGTGGAGCTGTGGGTTATTTGGACATGCTGTTTTTAATTTACTATGCACATGATTGCCAACAATCTTCAAAGGGGAAACTAATACTGGACATATTTATCTGGAATATTGTGTTCTACTTTCAAAACTTCAGCATGGTAGCAAGTCTCTTAAGAGTATGAGAATAATACACACACAACAGCAATAGGATCTCTTCTATTGAAAGTTGAAAGGAAGATCAGATAAAGAGAAGATACACAGAATCCCCTTGTTGTACTATATCAATATCTGTGCAGAGGAAAAACTGCTTCATGTTTATATTAAATGTAATGCATACTTGTTCACTTGTGTTTATCTGTATTTGAGTTGGGATAAAGCCCAGTAGAGTACATAAAAATAACTCATACAGGAAATAGAATGCAAATGCGCCCATCCCATCCCCAGCATCCATTACAATTTAATTAGCATCCATAATTTTGTTGCAGTGTGGTACAGCCACCTGTCGGCTGCCATATTCTTGCAATGTGATTTATCATGTAATGTGTTCTGATACAAGAGGTTTCAGATAACCAACTGCAGCAGTCATGCCGGCTATTAGAGTATGGGCTCAATTCACCAAACTATAATAATCATTATTTTCTACATCACTCATTATTTTCAGTAATGATAGTTGAAAATAACATACCTCCAAACTTTCTGAAATGGGAAAGAGGAACACTTTTATATTATAAAGTATGTAAACAGAGGACACACCTCTACCACATCCCCTGTTACACAGGCCATGAAAATATATTTGAATAAAAGGGATTTTTTTTTTGTTTGTTAATTTGTTTGTTTTTTTTACAAAACATTTCATTTATAATCGACACAGTTTTTAATAACCAATCCAGTAGGCATAGAGGTCATTACCAAATACATATCAGAAAGAAATACAACTTTTACCTCTATATATTGCATTACACAATACATTAATTTTTGTAGGATAACAATTTAGTGGGCTATTGGACTTTAGGTTAACCCCCGTAGTGGTAATCCCGAGTGTGACTCGGGGTCGATTTTACCTGCAGAAAGCCGTAATCACACTTGGGGTCGCATTAAACTTAAAAAACCCACTTACCTTGCTCTTTCGTCGTCCTGCTGGTCCTTGCAGGTCCTGGGGACAGATTCTCCCTCTTCGATCACCAACTGGGGACTTGAATATTGGACATATTTTGGTAAGTTATACCTAAGAATTATAGGCCTACATTGAAAATTGAATTTCAATGCAATAAAATGTAACGCTTTTTGCATGGAAAAACGAAGAGAATTATAACGCTAGGGGGGTTAATAGTTGTAATATTCGTAATATAGGGGGCCTCAAATATGGTCCCTGACATCAGCAAACATAATATTTAGTGTAAGCTCCATGAGACAGTCATAGACTGGAGACATGTTACATAAGTCTATGAGAGATCATTGCTAATAAAGCCCTTCATACATCAATGCTTCCAATTTTGTGCATTTCCCTACAGTTCTTGTGAAAATGATTTGCGCTATTTTTGAAGTTTTTCTTAGCTAGATTATTAACAATAGAGCAAAAAAAAAAACATAAAAATTGAAAAGAGCACAAGTTATATAATGTACAAGTTATATAATTAATAAGCAGCACAAGTTATATAATTTGAGGAAATAACCCAAAACATTTAACTACTAAAAGCCAGATCGAGTAAGCACCTAGGTTAAGAAAACATGATTACTCTCTACAAATGTGCTGAGGGCCAGACAGAACAACTAGAACAGGCTGGTTCAACAAAGTCCACATCTCTTGTTCTTGGCCAATCAACTTCTGTTGTGTCATGTTCCAAGGTGACTGGATTAAGGAGTTGGTTCTGTATTGACATAAATGCTGGGGGGAACTAATCAAGTGGCTTGAAAAGCTACAAAACATCTTTATTATTACAAGAAAAAGGCCAGTTGAATGTGACTGCTACTATCTGAACAAAGTAAAGCCTTACTAAAGGCTTGCTAAATTCTTAAAGGTAGTTACAGCAACATTACTCTTTTTAAGGTTCAAGCCACATGACTTAGGCTACGTACACACGTGCAATAATTATTGTTAGAAAACAAATGATTAACTACCGATCAATGATTATGCAAGTTTTTTTTTCAAAATAATCGTGCATAATCGTTGATCGGTCGTTAATCACTTGTTTTCTAACAATAATTATTGCACATGTGTACGTAGCCTGTCATGTTCAAATATATTCCACCAAAAAGGTACACACACTTGATACAATCGTTTTAACAATGCAGGAAGTGACATGTACAGGAGAAAGTGTACCCCAGGACAATCCACGATCACTGAACAACCATACACACAATAGATAGCAAACGATCGTCGCCTAATCAGATCTGCTGGCACAATTGTTCTTATCCAGCGACATTGCTTGTTCATCCTTGTCGTTGGCCAGTCGTTGCGTACTTTTTTTGTTAACGATTCTCGGACGAACGGTCTTTAGTTGTTAATTTCCAACAATAAATATTGCATGTGTGTACGTTGCCTAAGAGCTGACCTTTGCAGACTCTGTG
Organism: Pyxicephalus adspersus; assembly: GCF_032062135.1. Classification (NCBI taxonomy): domain Eukaryota; kingdom Metazoa; phylum Chordata; class Amphibia; order Anura; family Pyxicephalidae; genus Pyxicephalus; species Pyxicephalus adspersus. The sequence goes on from NC_092862.1 coordinate 120,146,488, forward strand.
GCAGTGTTACCTGTTTTTTCTCAACTAAAACAGCCAGACAGCTTGGTCTTTTAGAGTGAAGTCAGTGGATCCACTGGCAGGGTCAACAGGTAATATAAGTATATAACAGGTGGAACAAAGACTGCTGATGACAGATTGCATTACATATTCGTTTTATATTTTGCATATAGTTCCACTTGATATATTTCCTTAAAAGTTGGTTAAAAGTGCAGTCAGCTGATAAATGCAGGAATAAAGTTGTTACTGAACTTGAAATGATCCTCAGTTATTAAGCCTAATTCTTGCAGTGAAAATGTTGGGTTCTTTATACACAGTTGTGAGCCTGGGTAGACTGGGCAAAGTATAGCATTGAAGGAAATCCCACAAGCACTGGAACAAAGCTGAAGACTACAGATGTGATTCCATGGACTCCATGTAATTATCTGGTTTGAGCCGATCATTGACCAATATTTCACTACCTTGCACCTGGGTCTGGCCTTACTCTCAGTCTTCCTAAGTAATAGGTGGACTACATCCTATTTTAATAATCACTTCATTCAACCTGTCTGACTCTTTGTTCTTGC